>NW_009189172.1:4417-17706 GCF_000690835.1 Fulmarus glacialis | reverse complement strand
TTCTATGATTCTATGATTCTATGTATTTTGAAATAATTGATAAGTGTTTCTAACTAAGTATTAGTAGTTTATAAATCCATGGTAAGTGGACCTTGCTTCCTTTAGTACATCCTTACTTTCTCTACTGTCTCTGAGAAGATCGTTGATTAGATCCTGGGGGTGAATGCTTCTGGAGACTGGTTAGTTTGTCGTAAATCCATGCTGGTGCCAGATACTGAAACTAATTGGCAGCTTTGCTTATTAATAGTGTACTTTTAAAGAAAAAAACTAAAGATGTTCAGAATACTGAACAGGAATCTTCCTATCTCTGTATTCCGTTCCACTTTTTTCAGCCTTCTTATAAATATATGAATGATAATACGGTGACTATTAGGCTGTTGAAGTGGAGAGTCTCGATTTCCAGATTAGCCAATCTCAGTCTTTTACTATCTCTGGCATTTCATTGTAGAAGGGTGAAGTGTGAAGTATTTATTAATCATATTAAGCAATCTTCAGGTGTACAAGGAAAGAATATATTTCCTGGAGCCCTCCTTTACAGCTGGAGCGGCTTGCCATAACAAGAGGTGAGCATGAGTAAGGAGGAACCTTGTTGTTGCACAACGGAAATGGAAATGCATTACGCGAGATGAAAATCAGATATGATCTCATTTGAAAAGAAAGACCCAAAGTGACTCCTATTAGCTCTTGACCAGAGTCAACCAAAGTTTTTGCTAGTCTCCCTTTTGAAGGTTTGTTTCTACTAAAGTCAGCCTTAGCATTTTAAATAGATTCTCTTGATAAGTGTGCAACCAGATATGAGAAACAAAACAAAATCCAGATTCTTTCATTCCTAAATCTCTAAGCATATCACAAGGCTTGAAGTCATGCAGAATACCATGTGAATAACTGATAGCATTTTCTTTTTTAATTTGTCAGCTTGTTCTAGGCTAGGAAAAGGTGAATTTTATTAAAAGACCAATGATTACTTAAAATCTGAAGGGAAGAGGGAATGTCATGTAGAACATTAATAAAGTTTAGGGACAAATGGGACAAAAAGAATAAGAAAAAAATCATGTTTAATTGATTGTTCATTTGTTATGCATGAAATGTATTCAGAGACAGTAATGAAATTTTCACTATCTCAGACAGACAGCACTAGCAGAAGAATTAATGAAATTACACACGGCTTCAGCAAAGTACTAATAGTTATAGCTCAATATTTTGGTTGCCTAGTGATCTGATTGATTTTCAAAGTAAGAAATAAGAAAACAAGCCCTGTATTGTATGTTACACTGTAGTGAAATATGTAGATAAAGTATTACCTTAGCTGCCTGGTATGTGCAGTTCAGCCAAATTCTTCATTAATTACTCTTGTAGTGAACAGGAAACCAACATCATTATTATTACAACTAGAGAGATTGTAGGATTTTTTCCACTAGCTCTTACCGTGATGAATACTGTCTACAGTGTTGCTTATAATGCTTATACTGACTTCACGATTCCAATGTAAGAATAGCATGTTATCAGTTAAAAATGCAGTCATTGCAAAATTAAAAATATATTAAATACATCTAGTGCATTGCCAAATTATTAAATATTTATATTAAAGCACTGAAAAGTGTTTCTACTTTTATACTCACTGTCACAATATTTTTAAAAGTTAGTATAATTCCGAATGAGGATTTGGAGAATTTCTAAGGAGCTTCTCTTAGAAATACATGTAATAAAACAGAAGGTTAATGCTTGCTAGGCTAAATGAATTAAAATTCTGAAATAAAGATCCATAAAGTGAGTTTACCACTTACTCTTTCGCTAATCATCTCTCTTATCAAGGCTGTGCAAAGCTTAGTAATGAAATCAGAATCTGATTATGTTTGCTGGGACTTGTGATCCTTCTGACTTTGCCTGGCTTTCCTTCAATTATGATCAAGGAAGAAAAAGATATGAGCCTTTTAACATCACCCTCCTATCCCCTCTTTTTCCTTTCCTCCAGAGCCCTTTCTCCCTCCTCCAAGCCCTTTATCACAAGGAGAGGAAAAAAATCAGCAGAACAGTCGCGGGGTTTTTTTGCATGGGGGGTTTGGCGAGGTCTTTAAACCTGTTCTGCTGGGCGTTCATTGGTCCTCATTAAGGGCCACGCAACCAACATTCCTGCCATGCCTCGCAGGGCTCAAACTGTGCTTAGGATGCAACAAGTCTCAGCCCTGCCCTCAGCATTTGAGTTGCAGTCCAGTCCATCTCACAGATATCCACGTCCTGCCCTCAGATTCCAGCATTTTGCTTACCTGGGCAGGTTTTAATCTGAATCATTCACCCAGTCCTATAAAAACACAGGGTCTATTAGGTGACTTCAAGCCTGTGGAAGGAAGAAATGCCAGTCAGAAAAAGACCAGTTGTTTTCCTGTCAGTTGTGTTTGTGCACAGTAATTATATAAGCATAACTTAACCTTCTAATCCATTTTTTATAATTCTGAATTCAGAAAAGTGCATTATTGTTAAAGTTCTCCTTCAGTGCAGTGCATAACGCTATAATGACTTGTAGGAACAGTTAAATCCATATTTAAATGATTTATTGGTTTTAAAAATGGATGACAGATGTGGAAATAAGAGATAAGTTTATCATGATGAATTCTTGTGTTGGAACCAAGTTAGCTTTCATCAGCTACTTTGTACTATTTCATTACACCATTGATCTGAAATCTGATTTTTGTACCTTGACATAAAATGAGGCTTGAAATATGTTTTCAATATTACCAATCTATAAATTCCATCAGACTGGCCTTATTTTGATTGTGGTAAGACCATCTTAGAGTTGCAATTAATATAAAATCATAGACTGTTTTCTCATTTTATTTCTATTTCCTCCAGCAATTCAGAGCAATGATGGATGGTCACTTCAGGATGTTCTCTGTGTTCTGAACTGTAAACAATGTTTTCCAATGACTCAGAGATTAAAGTTTGTTTTACAGTGTTTTATTTGGAACACTAGATTCTTATTTTATTACATTTTTTGTGAAAAAGTAATACTACAAAGAAATTGGCCTATTTCATGTTCATATTCAATAGGCAAAATCATCCCTTAGGTTCAAGACCATGTCCTTGACTTTTCATGGTGGCCTAAGACAGAAGAGAGATTAGTTTCCAGAATGTATAGCACATATATTCGGAACATGTATTTAGAACGTTTAGAACATATATTCAATAATATAGGCAAATAAGAAAATCCAAGAGAGTTTACCTACATAACTTCAGAGAAATTTATCTGGGTAGGAATGACCCTAGCTAGCTTTCAGTCAGACTCTCAGTTCCTATTCACTGTATCTTGGCTCAGCTACTTGAACACAACTGTGTGTAGACATGTTGCTTGCCTACTAGTCCAGTGTTTTGAATTTAAAACTTTGAACTTGACAGACCATATCCATAACATGAATCCTCTGGCTGAGATTCAGCTTTTGTGCCTCAGTTTCCTCTGACATAAAATGGAGATAGTGACTGTTTTATAAAGCTTAGGTAGGTGTGTTAAGAAGAGTTGGTGTATGACTACCACTACTACTTCGTGGTATCAGAGTCATTAATAACAGTAACCATAGTAGGATATCAAGAGCTCATTAAGCTCAGCATGCCTTTGGTTTATTTTATGGAGCTTTGAAACAGGTCTCCAAAGAGGTGCAGGTAGTCTTATAGTCTTATATTTAGAAGCAGCTAACATGTTTAAAATAAAGATTTATGGTCTGACCCATGGTCAGTAAAGTCTAATACCACCTTATACAAAATTGGCTTCTTTGGGCAAAGATACCACACCTCACAGCCTTCCAGTTCATTTTCACAAACTCTTCCCTGGTAAGCTCAACTGCTCTGATATTCACAAAGAAGAGGGCCATCTTCCCTGTATAATGAATTCCCATTTCACTTCACAAGGCATCCCTACTCATTTTGAGTTAGCTGTATTTTGATAAGTTTTCCATTTCGCTGTCAAATGTGTGGCTTTTGGTATTTTCTAACTAGAGAGGGCCTGAAGATTCTCAGCAGTAACCAAATTTGAATTCCACTATCCCAGAAGTCACAACAAAATGATGTGTCCATGGAATCGCAAAAATTAATTTTGTGAAAGTAAGTTGTCTGAGATGGAGAATGGAGGTGAGATGGGAGAGTGCCTCTAGACAGACTCAGAGAAGTCAGATAGTTTGGGGATACTGGGTGAAGGACTGGGAGAAGTCCATGAGAACTTGAAGCTTGATGAGGGGGAAAAGAAGTGTTGGGGTTTTGAACACTGAGACAGGGGCTGGGAGAGGTCTGTATTTTGAGGGAATGAAGATACTATAACCTCCTTACATCCCCCTTGCTAAGCTGGTCTGATCTCTAGGTGCAAGGCCCCTTCCCTCAATCCACATTCTTTCCTACGCAGAAAATTACCCTGCTTTCTCTTATCCCTGGACCCAGATTTCCACCCTACAGACAGAAAAGCTAAGTTGGGCTAAGTGCCAAGCTGGATATCAGGTGGGGAATCAGACTGTGACTCTTCTGTGATTGGGGAAGATGAGGGGAATAGCAGTGATTGCTGCTGCTAAGGAAAAGCAAGGCCCTAAAGAAACCCTTTGGTCACACATTCCTTCTACCTCCCACTACCTATGTCTGTCTGTTTTCAGATTACCTAGTCTCCATATCTTCTTGCATCACAAAAATAAGGGGATGGGGGTGCATGATTTCTCCACCATGGTCTGTTGTGTTAAGCAAACACCTATTTTTGCTAAGTCTAAGGACAGCACCATTGCCAGGTGCCGAAGTTGCAGCCTCGTTCCTGACAATTTGGGAAGGTTGAAAAGCTTGTGCAAGAAATTACAAATGCAGTCAAGGGCTTAAGCAATTACACTCTTCAAAGTGTTTCTCCTATCTCAGTGAACAACTTGAGATTTTTAAGGGTGTATTCATTTTACAGTGGAGGGAAAAGGTCAGTCTGGTGGCTCCCTGTTTTCTTAATTTAAATCACTAATTTTTCCCTCAGTATTTTAAAACAGAGATTAAGGATTGCAGGAAAAAATCTTAGAAACTGCAGCATTCTGTTGGAACAACAGCAAAAATCATAGAAAGCTGATTTTTTAATTATAGTTTAATCTTAACCTAATTCATCCTAATGGTACTAAAATCTAGATAAACAGCTTTGTTGATATTGTATCACTGCACAAATACACTTATCTGCAATTTTAACTTAAGGCCTTCTGTACCTCAGGTGTGCCATACCTTCAAGAATGTAAAGTTAGTTCCATGAAAATTAGGGCTAGATAAATAACTTTGGACCAGTCCAATTTTACATTTCCTAGCGTTTGATTAAAGTCACAGAAGTACTTGCTGAGCAACGGTTGATTCATGTCAGTAATTTCCATTAGGCTTAGTTTCTCCATTGTTGGTGTTTTGCTTTCTTTCTCACTAGTAAATTGCCAATTCATTTTTTTCCTTCTATGACTCACATGCTCAAGCTCGCTTTTCTCAATATCAGGGCAGGCAAAATATATTCTGGACCAGCATGATGTTCCCTTGTTCCTTGGGATTCTACTTTTGGTTTACATAAGAAACCGTGACTGAGTGGTAAGTGTTGCCCCACTATAGATAGTTGGTATGAATAAGTCACAGTAAATGTCTCCTGTGTAAAGCCAGAAGTTTTTCCCTGGCCTTACTGTATGAAGATAATATCCCATCCTATATTAACATAGTAATACCTAGAAAATAGTTTCGTTTTCTTTTAATGTAGCAGGTAGGAGACTTGTCTCACCACTGCAGATACTGTAGTACATTTTACCCCAGCGCTTTCTTCCTACAAGAGGATAATTAATTTCCCTGGCGGTTTAGTGGCTAGTTCATCTCTAAGGTAACTGGTGAATAGTCTGGGATTATTTACGTTTCTGGAAAGAATAACAACAGCTTACAAAGTTTTCTTTCTTGCATTTCTTTCTTCATTGTTTGCATAACATGTACTTCCATGGGTAGACAAGCAAGTTTTGTAATTCAAAGTCCCTGGAAAACAAAAAGGGAATTATTCATGGAGGAAAGGATTCACTACATTTGAACTCATGTTGTGAGTTCATAAAACATTTTCTAAAATCTGTGACATTTGGAAAACATTGAACATTGAAGAGCTTTCATTCCCAGACCTTTTTGAAACTTTTATGCTTAGCTGACCCCCCTCAAAACCATAGGGTTTTAAGATATTTTTGTCATTGTTTAAAAAGAAAAACTGAGTTTAAATTATTTAAGCAGAATAATTTAAGCAGTCAAAATAACAATTCCTGGCTTTAAAAAAAATCTGTGAAAATTTGTTGATTTACTCTCATAAATTCCACCCTACGATTTTCCTTAAACTTAGATGCTGATTTGCAGCGTAATTCCTAAATTTGTCCACTGAAATTATTTTATACACCTGAAATTGAAATAAAAATCTACTTCAGGGTCAAGTGCGTAAAGAGTGTTTGTTTTAAAAGGGCTTGTTTTTTGCTTTTAGCTTTGGGACAGGCTATGTTACTCTCAATCCCACAAGGTGCTATCTTATGTTAATAACAGTAACCTCACTGAAATCTACAGTTTATTTGCAAATAAAGGCTATAGTTATGACACCTTTCTCGTAAGTCTTTTTTTTTCTTTTTTTTCCCTTTTTTTTTTTTTTTTTTTTTTTTTTTCTTTTTTTTTTTTTCCTTTTTTTTTTTTTCTTTTTTTTTTCCCCAGTATTGTAGAATTGGGTAGTTAGTAGCATCAGTCCTATATTGACAGTTGGAAGGGAAAGTCAAGCTGATACAAATTTTTGAATCTCTCTAGTCACTTACCATGGCTGCTGATGAGCCATGTCTGCTACCCATTGCTCTCAGATGTTATTTTCTAATTCTTTTCCTCATTCAAAGAAGCTTGCACCCTTTTTCCCCATTGAGAACAAGATGTGTGCAAACCCACTGGAGATTTACATTATATGCATGCCAATTTGTTAATGAAAGGGAACTTGCTGTTCTGCCCCTTAAACATTCATATTTTTTCTTGTGTATCAAAGCTGTTTTGTGCCTTTGGGGTAAAAGTCACAGCTTCTGTACCATAAAATCAAGCTGCATTCTTCAGACAGAGTGTTGGGAAGAGTTCTAGTTCTGCCTTGAAACAGTTTTCTTGTGACAGGGAAGCGAAAGTTGTGAAGCAAAAGTCATGTTCTCATGATTCTCTCTACTTACTGCTTGTTTAGTTCATATGGTGGTTTTCCTGCTTACATTTACATGGAAATACATATGCTCCAGGTAACATACCTGCATCCATAATTTCTTCAGATTTCTCAGAGCCCTTATTGAAGGTCATAAATCTGTTTCCTTTAGAAAAAAAACTAGTCAATAAAATTCCTTCTACTTGTTTCAGGACAGGATACATTGACAAAAGGTTAGGGGTTTTGTTTTATAATAGTGTTGAAAGAGAATAATATTCTAACTCAGCTTTAAAGCACTGCTAACTTTAACTTATTCTATCTGGACAAATATATAAATGATAGGATTAGTAAGATGTGGACAGAATGTGACGAAAGTGAGAAAAAGGAGACTTGTTTCTTTGTACTTGTGAATGTTTCTGTTGTTTTTTAACCAATCTGCTGCTCATGTCGAAAGGTACAGCTCAGTCTTGGCTCTAGAGTCGATAATAAAATATAGTCCAAAATCTCCTGCTTGAATCAAATGTCTCAAAAAATTAATTTAATTAAACTTAATTCCTTTTCCTTAAATAAAGTAAGTCAATCTAGGAAAAGAGTATTACAAATATTACCACTCCCTGTCCTTATATCTCTTCACAAAACTCTTTTGGTAAAAGTCTAGCTATTTTTTACTGTTTGAACTGGTATTAAGAGGAGCCTAGTTCTCATATCTACTATAGAAATTCACATGTAGTAAATGTCTTGTATAGAGAAAGCATTTGCACAGAAAAGTAATTTCCTTTATGAGGTTGCAAAGGATTATTATAAATTGTGTAAAAATGATTTCACAGCTAGAAGAATCAGACTGACAGTGCCTTTAATAGTGACTAGCCATTTAAAAATAGCATTTGCAAGTGGAATGGTGATAGACATTTTGGAAGTGCTAATGGTGACAAAAAGATAAATAGATGCCTTGCCACACACATGCACATTCAGGGTAAGCCAGACTCTGATTCCTTGATTTCATTCCAGAAAGTAGTTTGTTGGATAAAGGAGGAAATGGTGCCATTGTGCTAAACAAAGTTTTAATATATGAATTAATATAGAGCTTTAGTAGCTGCAGCTGCTGATCCATGGCTGAAACAGCATACAACCTGCATGCGGGAGAAATTCAGATGCATGAAATATTAATGATGATTTTAAGATGACTATACCTTTTCAAACAGTGCTCAATTTACCGTTGTGCTGTCAAAACCTTTCTATTTCCCACATAATTATCTGCTTCTAAATTAAAATAAATATGCTTTATTTAAAATGCATGAAACCCAAGGATAACAGTCTACAAATTCACTCCAGATGCATACTAACTGCTGGAATAAACATTTCAGAATACGGTTTTACATAATACACTTATCTGTTTCATTTGGCTGTCCCCATAAACTCACTACACTCCAAGCATAAACAGGTTGTTAAGTACATTTAAGGATTTTAGAATGAACACCAGAGCTGCTGTTATCATTAAAATGAAGTGCTGATATTGGAGTCAAGCCACATGGAAGTGTTTATCCAGTACTGAACTAGAATTTCAATTTTTTCCTTCTCTTAGGCACTGGAGTATGGATGGCTCTGATACGTCAGCTTGAAACCCATCATTTGAAGATTGAGTGCTAGGTGCACATACAACAATCTAAACATGCAACAGTCCGTTTCTGCATGATGAGAAGACACTACAATGTTAAACTGCTGTAATATGAATTCTCTGGTTTTCTGGTTTATTTTACTCATAGCTGGATGCTGAATGCTAGCTCTAGTGCAGGGTCACATGCATACTCCTAACCTGTCAGTAATATTCTGTTTCCTGCATGCAAAGCATCGTGTACTCTCTTTGAATGTTCCAGATCACAATACTGAGATAATCTCTGAACCCTTCGGTGGCACAGAGGAAATAGGAGGGATGAGGCAGTGCAAAGCACAAGGAATAGGAAATAGTGTGAAATGACTGTTAGTGTTGATCTTTTTCTTTCAAAAAGGAAGCTTCTGCTTCACTTCACAAATTATTTCTAAAGCTGTCATGTTAATTGATTCTTGAATATTCTATGTAATGAAGCTCAGTCAAATATTTTCTACAAATGGTATGCTTGAGTGAAGAAACACACAAGAGAATGACATAATACATTTTAAAAAGATCATTTACTGGACTGAAAAATATCACACACACAAAGGTGAACATACGGGCTTCTGGGCAAATTCTTTCCCTTATCCTTGATTCCTTTAGTTTTCAGAGAATGCAGAGTAACAAGTAGGCAAAGTATTAATATAGGCGCAAATAACTGCCATTAGTTTCCATATATCCCTCTGTGTTCTAGGCCTGCCTTGGCATTACAATCTGATACAACTGATCCTTTAAATTAGTTTGCATAGTCGCTAGTTTGCCCTGCCTCTGTTTTAATATGGGAATGAACTGGATTTATGACTGGTGGTGCTTCATCCTGTTTATTCCACTTTGTAAACAGAGTTCTTTGTAAATCACAGATTTTTCAGATCAGGTGATTCATATTTTTAAGGACCTGGTTAGTGTACATATATTCTATACTATATAATTATATATATTATCTATAATAGAAAATAGAACACAATCTGTAAGAAAGACAAAACTGCAGATCATCAAGAAAATACAAAGCACATCAGTAACACCAATTCTGCAAGACAAGGAGTTGTCTTTGCTGTCTCAAGGCTTGGGACTCACCTACATAATATTCTTCAGGGTGAGAAAAAAATCCTGACCGTCTTTCAATACTTCATCATCATTATACAACATATTTCCTACTACTACTGTGCTAGGTCCACCAGAGCTAATTCTTTGATGGATATTTTCTATTTTTCTACTTCTTCAAGGGTCAAATCCTTTTTCTTTTTAACAATAGGCCAGAAAATAACAAGAAACTCATGAGAGAAATAATAAAATCGATAGTGGTGCAGATACAACACTGCAGCTCTTCTACAGACAAAAAAAAAAAAAAAAAAAAAAAAAAAAAGAAAAAAAAGAAAGAAAGAGAAGCAAAGAAATCAAAACAAAAAAAAACCACAAAGAATTAACACTTAAAGTAGTTGAAAGATTCAGCAGAAGCCAGTAGGGCATGTTAATCTTAGGAAAGAGTTGCAAGACACAGGCAGATGTTCTCTTTTGCCAATTTATAGTGTAATGAGGAGTTGAATGTGTGAAGAGAAGGGAAGGGGAAGGGAAAAATGGAAAGGAAAGCCATAAGGGAAGAGGGAAGGGATGAAAATGGAAGAAGGAAAAATAAAAAGGAAAAACGAAAAGGGAAAAGCGGGAAGAGAGAAGGGGGAATGGGGATAAAAGAAAGATTGGATTTTAAGTTCTGAAGTAGCACGTCACCTGTGAAAAATGATGCTACCCACTTGTATTGCTTTTATAGACCACCTCAGGACTATGCATAACTCAGATATCAGCGCTGCTTTAGCAAACTGTGAAATGACAACTACCTGAGCTACCTTGTGTGATAGAAATGTCATGTATTTCATTAGTGTTTGTGAATCTTTTTTTAGATTTGGGACATGAAGTTTTTAAAAATGTATAATCTCTATAGGTCCAATTGATAGCCTACATTCGTGAAAACCTTTTCTCTGGAGACCTATTAGAGACATTAGCATAGCTCAATGCTTTACTTTTTTGCTGATATTACGAACTTTTACATTATGACACATCCCAGTAAAATGTATACAAATATATAGCTTTAAAAGGTATATTTAATTTAATTTAATTCATGCATTAAATTCTTTTTCCAGTTGCTTGCAGTGCTTTTGGCTTCCTGACTCTCAGGCACTTCTTATCTACCATAAACTAAATCTCTCACAAAGAAACTAAATGAAAATGAAACCGTCAACAAATAAGAAAATTGGATTTATTTTCCTGCTTGATTTGACACACCAGATATGACAGCAAAACACGACAGAACTGCAATTTAAAGGTTAATTTCCTTAAGAGGGCCTCTGGACTTATCATAACATCCAGAGATCTGTTTCAATTAATGAAAAAATAGACTTTAAAATGGATGAATGCACACAGTATATTTGAGTTAAAATATGAGTGAAAAATTTCTTTCCATTTTTTGATGAAAGTACACTCCTATCTGCCTGATGTTTCCTGTTTGTATGCTACAGACTTGCTAAACACTTCCTCTAAAAATTGCAGAGTAAATAAAGAGATTTACCTGGGCATACGGCAGAGAATGAGAAGAACTTCCTTGTAAATCTTTACTGGCCTATAAATCTTAGAAAGTGATTAATTTTGACAATTTAAGAGAACTACCAAAAAAGGAAGGAGAAGACTGAGAGGAAGAGCAGAGACAGAAGTACTGGAACTAATATAGAAAAAAAGAAACAAATATGTAATCTTTGCATGCCTTGGATATTTGGAAAGTTTCTGAAGGCGGTAAAAAGAATGTTATGCTTGTCTTCTATCCTATTCCTTAAGGTAACCAAATGCAGTGGGAATTTCTATAGGATCAAGGGACAGTTCCAGTACATTCCTGGTAAATGTAGGGATGAAAATACTTTCTTTTTTATTGAAACGCATCTTCCCAGATCTTCTTAAAACTGAAAAACTTTTAAACTCCTGTTTAGGTAGTCTTTAGATTGTGTTACTTTTTAAGCTGAAGAATCTATTCTCCCATTCACAACAAGAATCCTTATTAGCTTGTAAAGGATGAAATTGGAATAGGTAGTCGGTAAACATTTCAGAACATTATGTCCTTATCTGAAGTAAATGGTGTAAATAATTTTAATGGTTGGTAATTGGTAAATTATGGTAAATAATTTTAATTTTCATGATATAAATAATTTTTCACAAATTGAACTTTAGATTGCAGAAATTCTGGAGGATGGTCATCTCTATCTTTGTGTATTGTTCGAGACTACATAGGCAGTCAGAGGGAAACAAATAAATAGTTGTCACCATCTTCTGTAGTTCTTGAATTCTTATTAAATACAAAATGGCTGCTGGCTATTTTTAAGGTAATTTGTTAAGAGCAGTAAAGGGCATCAAAATAATATCAATAGTTAGTAGTGATTGCTAATAACATCCTAGTTAAATGGATGTATAAATTCCTTTTGGACAGGTATACATCATTCTCTAATCTTTTAGTTCTTTACTAATATCACCAATGACGATGTAAAATTCTCTCAATGTCAGATACTATGTTTTTCTGCGATGTGGACACCAATCACAAGGAGCTCAGCTGAGACTAACAACTTATTTAGCATAGGTCACTGAACAACTATTAAATGCTCAAAAATCCCAGTGACTACCGACTGCAGAAGATTCAGAGCAGTCAGTTAGAGGTGAAAGACTTCATAAACCATTTCCATTCCACTAAGCCATCCAGTCTCCTCCTCCGCTCTTTTTCATTATATTTGACATTTTTTAGATTTAATCTTGGTTCCAGACTAGTAGCTTGTAGCTGTGGGCTGAGGGGATGAGACTTTTCTGAGCTGTAGAACATATTAAAAGGGAAAAATATGAAAGGTATGTGGAAAATGCAGGCCATACAGAGTTTACTAGAGTTAGTTGCTAAGCACAGGCACTTTCAGGAAAGAGTCGGTTTCTAATGTTGCTCCTGATAGCCAAACCAACTTAGTGATGAGGGAGCTGCTTCTTCAACAACTGTGATTCCTCTGTGAAACACTGCATGACCTTGGCACCATGGAAGGGACAGAATTGTCACTGAGTTTTAGTCAAAATTGCTGAATTTGCTCCTACAGGGGGAAGAAGTGATTATAGCTCTCATTATTTGCAGAATGGGCCTTATTTCCTCAGCTGAGCTCGCTCTCATTCTTGTTCTGCACACATACAAACTCTCAACCACAAAGTCAGCTGGAAGGATACAAAGAAAAGTTTAGACAAATGTAAGATGTCTGGCAATGTGTCAGGATATGTCTCCAAGAGGTAAAAAATTAATAGGCAAAGAAAAAGTTATAATTTTTTTATTATTTTTATTTCATTTTTTAAAACAATACACATGCACTTGCCTAAATTGTGTTAAAATATAAGCCTAGACTACAGAATAATTTGTCTGTTTTAAGAGATTCAGAACAATACGGTAAGTGACAAGCTAAATCCATTCTTACTTATTCTCAGCCCCAAAAC
>NW_009189172.1:0-4386 GCF_000690835.1 Fulmarus glacialis | reverse complement strand
CCAGCCCAAAACCCAAAATGGTACCCCCCCCCCGCCACTTCAGTACACCGTGGCAAAGTGCAAGAGAATTAGTCCAAAATGCTTAGGAAATGCAATTAGACAGTTTTCTTATTATTACAAAGACCTTTTTTATTATTAGACAATGTTCATGTGCATGTGGCTTTATAGATTGATAAATTCTTTCTGAATGTGTATAAATGTCATACATGCTCATACATATACATGTACAAAATAAAAATATGGATTATATATAAATAGGTAGTTAGTATGTATTGTATTTGTGTATTTATATATATATTCCAAGTGTATCCATAATTATACATACTCCATGCTATATAACTGTGCATACAGATTTTTTATAAGAAAGTATAGGAAAATACATGGGTATATGTGTGCATATTTAACTTTTAGAAAGACTGCAAGAATGCAGATTCTTGAAGATGGTTTTACATTACTCAAGTATGCTTGAATAATTCAAATTTACCCCATATTGCAGAATAGGCTTTAAAATACAACTATTCAGGTATTGTGATTTAGATACTAAATTTTAACTAACTACACTGAATTCACTTGGGGTGAATGAAAACCACATTTGATCTATTATTGTCTGCCTGTTATGGAAAAGGAATGGATTTGAAATATGCTCTCTCTATTACAATATGCACCTACTTTCTGCCCTAAATAGTAATAACCTAACAAAAGGCAACAATTAATACTACCTTTGGCCTTGGCTGGTGACTGCATGATGGTTAAAGGTGCTACACACAGAGAAAACGTCTACATTTGTACAAAGTCTTATATACATTTGGACATTTATACTTTTCAGCACTGTGGGATCTTGCAGTGTGTCTTTTGTAAAGAGGAGAACAATATTTTAAAAATATGTCTTAGTTAAATTTTTCACTTGGTAACAACAGTGTAGTATGTTGTATTTCAATGTCAAAGATATGCATATAGGCATATAGTCAAGGGCAGTCCATAACTGAAGCATACATAAGCTCTGTTTTACCTTCAGTTTTTTCACAGGGACAGTCCCAGGACTGTCCTTAACCAAAAGCAGAATAAATTGCCCTGTTTGGGCTGCCTTCCTACAGGTCCCATGTCTGATTTCAGTAATATGATTGTAAGTGTTAGACATCCCAACCTTTTCCTCACCTCTTGGTGTGGGACAAAGGGAGAAAATGCACCTGACCTGGACCTGGTCTCTCTGTGCTCATGGCCTTGAACTGGCAGAGGGCCATGCAAACCACGGAGCTGCTACTGCTCGGTACTAATCTTTAACCTGCCCTAGCCCTGCAGTGGCCAATGGCTCAGAAGCACTCTAATTCTCTACTTTAGAGCAAATGCTGAAAGTAAAATTGAAAAAAGAAGTGTCTGGCTTTGAAGATGTGGTATATTGTAAAGTTTTCTCCAGCTGACATTTCACCATAGCTTAGCTGGAGAATGTGAATGTTAAAATATGTATATTTGCCATGGATCACCAGGCCTATTTAAAAACAAAATCAATAAACTTGCCTGCAACAGAAAGATTTCTTGTTAGATTTTTTCCCTGCATTCCTCTGGCACTACTGTGAAAGGCAGAGTGTACACTCAGTCCTGTGACCTAGCACACAACCAATGCAATCTCAGATTTCCTCTAGGAAAAAACCTTTCAAAATGTGACTTCAGATTATAAGAAAGATTCCTCACCATAAGCACCAAATATCATGGATATTACAGAAGAAAATGTTTTAAGACTTAATACTGCAATTAAAATATCTCTGGATTATATTTCTAATGATTTCCAAGGTTCTCTTCTACCTATTTCAGCTAAATTTTATCTTTGAGCCAGGAGGAAAAAAGCACATAAGAAAAATTGGAATGAATGCTGTCTAAAGATAAACACTTGGAGAAAAAGAGTCAAAAAATCCCAATAGTTCATCAAACAGCCACTGCCTAAGTCAGTTAGCAAATTGTCTGCAACATCAATTTATATATTGAGAAAGTTGCTGAGCTATTCCAGCACTTGCACTTTTGCTTTCTGTTTCCACCCACTCCAAAATCAATCAACATTAAATGTATTCCAGGATAATAAAAATAGTACTGTGTGAAATTCACAATTTTTTTTTTCATTAGATTTTATGATTTCATTTGTGATTCGTCTAATCTCTAACCTTTGAATTTCACTGGTTACTATTAGTCGTGATTTAGAAGCTACTGTTATAACTGGTCAAGGAAAAGAGAGAAATCTTTTATGCCAATATCTGAGCAGGCTATCTATTGTGTAATATTTTCCATACAGAAATCTAAAATTTAATTGGCTCTGTCAGTGTATCTCATTATATATTGATGGATGAACAAGTCTTGTCTTTTGAAAGAAGAAAAGGTGATAAAAGACATACTTTTTTGTTCAAAACTATGATAATACATGCATTTAAAAATGTATCTTATATGACAGTCATCTTTATTTTACAAATGAATCCTTCCTTAATCTAAAATGTACCTTCTTCTGAGGCTTGGAGTGATTTAAGTTGACTTCGAAAATATTTAAAAAGAAATTATTTTCTGGTCTTCAATTATAATATGCCTATGCAAACAAAACCAGCTTATGTCCTCCTGGTGAATAAACCGTAACAGTAACTCTCCTCCTTCAGCTCCTCTCTACTTGGCTGTCTTCATGTAATGTCAAGATGGAAAAATAATCGTTCCATTCTTTCAACTTGGTAGGATATTATTGTTAATACTGACAAACAGACATCATCTCGGGCATGCATGAGAACACATTGCACTTACTGTCCAGCTGAATGCAAATACCTCTCAATGGGACAGATATACCAAAAAAGCAAATGAAAATAAAACCCTTTAAAATATAGAAGAGCATCTTCTTTTGATCAGCAAGCATCGCTGAGCATTTAGGATGAAAACAAGATTGTGCCAATTTGTGGGGTGTAACCACTCCACAAAGGAAGGACAATAAAAGGAGGTATTTCCTCTCACGCACAGTAGCTCTCTCTCAGGGGCTGTAACTGGAAGCCATTCCTGTAGCACACAGGAAGCAATGGGTATTTCAGTCCAGTATGACCATGGGCACCTCTGTTTTCACCCATGTCGTGCAGCGGAGTCACTGCACCTTCAGGCAGGTAAGCACATGCTGATGCTGAAACTTTTCTGGTGAAAGCAAGGCTGAGTTTCCCTGCATACAGCTGGGTTATCTCATGGTCCACCTGCCCCAAAAGTCTGCATGTCCAGTTCATTTCTTTCTAAGGAACTAAACAGCTTACCAAAAATGTAGTAACTGTTTCTATAAAGGTGATTGATATGCTGAGTAAAACTCAGCCCCCTTTGACACCAGTGGCAAAACTCCCACTGACATCAGCACAGCAAAAGTTCAGCAAATTTTACTGAATTAGGGTACAGCAGTAGGAAGCAGAAGTGTTTTACGTTTTCCTCTAGGTATTTAATGGGTTGTAAACTTTAGTAGTTGCACAACTCCCATTAGTGCCAACAGGAGAAATGCGTCTAAAATTGAGTCAGTTCTTTCTGAGACTGTTAAATGACAATGAACTTAAAAGTACATACAGCAAAAAATTTTATTTCAATGAAAAACATGCCTGCGTTACTTTGTTCCCCCAAGGTCTACCCTAGAATTTAGATGAAAGTTTTCTGGTTACCTTGGGAAAATGTATTTTGTGAAAATGGAGTTTGTCACACCAGGGCCAATTTTATCAGAAATCAGCACGTAACATTGCTGGTCATAAATAACACAGCACATAATTTTGCAAAATTCAGAAAAAAATTGTATTTAATACTATAGCTTTTTGAAAGGAATTATAGATACATTGTCCTTATAGATACAAGAGTATAGACAGAGTGAGTGGGTGAGTGGAATATTAGAAAGAATACTTCAGAAAGTAGATGTCTGAGGCAATATTTAATCTTTAGGGCAAGGACTCCAGAAGATCCTAGGAACCGAGAGTAGAAAACCATCTGGCTCTGCAGCACCATAATGAAGAGAGTCTTCTCATAGCTAGTCAAATGGATTATTTACCCAAAGATTTTAGTCCTAAACTAATTTCTGGAGAAAAATAGTGAAAAAATAAGGGCATGAAAGGGAATCTAAAATATGTGTTTTAGCTTGTCAGGTTGTAATAGTTGTTTGGTGGTTCCAACAGAGAGATAATAATGGTTCTAAGAAAGAATCGGTCAATCACTGAGATTTTTGTTGTTCTATAGATGTTGTTTATTAGTTTATGATTCTGTGAGCCATCAGGCAGATGAATCCTAAGGCAAGTAGCAAAAATATATTCCAAAAATATATTTATGTTGACCACAGAATCTATTCAGATTGTCCCAAATATCTTACTTTTTAACAGTTTCATTCATAGAATCATAGAATCAGAGAATCAT
>NW_009189171.1:0-43240 GCF_000690835.1 Fulmarus glacialis | reverse complement strand
CTATGATTCTATGATTCTATGATTTCTATATAGAAGATGAAGCAAAAAAAAAAACATTCCATGGCTGCCTTTTCCATCTCCAAGCTAGACATAACTGAAAACAAGGAAGGGAAAAAAAGAAGCACTATAGAAAGTAACATGAGGCAGTGAGGAACCTTTCACAGTGCTTCTCTTCCGACCTCTCCTCCTCCTCCAGACCCCCTCTTTTATGAATGCAAACACTGTTGGTTATGTAGTCACCAATTTAGCTTGCAGAAAAAGTCACAGCCCAGGACCCTAATTTTGAATTCCCCAGTAAAATATACAAGTCAGAGTGCTGAAAGAAAGCCCCCTCCAAACACGAAACTAAAAGGGACACAGGAGTCTGATCAAATAAAAACTGAGTATAAACATGGTCCCAAAGTTGTACTTTAAAAAAACTTTAAAAAATTTCTATAAAAAGATGCAGTAAAGAAGATAAAAGTTTTCTTTTGCTCCCCTTTTTTCCCCCCAAGAGTTTGTTTTCCTTTGCATAAAAATAACTTCATTGGAGAAAAGTGAATTGTGGGCAAAGTTCTCTAATAGCAAAAGTAGTTTGATTCAATTTTATTTCTGATGCTCAAATTCTATTCCTTCCCCAGCCCTCCCATCCAGTCACCATGGCAACAAAAGTGCTGAAAAATCCTCTGCCCATTTGATAATCATTTAATTATTTAACAACAAAAGAGATTGGGAATGGGAGAGTGGAATAATGGGAAACGCCAAAAGGAAAATAAACTCTGGTATCAAAAAAACACCCCAACAACAAAAACAACAACAAAACCCAACCAAAAAAATCCCAAAAAACAAAAACAAAAAAAAAAAGAAAGGAGAAGGACCAGAATTGAAGAGAAATGGCCTACAGGATCTCTGTGTCCACACTGAGAGTAGGTTTAAGCCTCTCATTCTCCTTCAGACACCATGGTGTCTTTTTTTTTTTCTCAGAAGAGCCTACATGCTGTCTGAAATGTCCTTCAAGTAACTGAAAAAAACCCAGAGGATCTGTGTTAAGAGTCCAGAAGATGAGCAAAGAGCTAAGGATGTTCCTAACCAATAAAAGCCACATTCTGGAGTTTCTCTTACTTCTTGTTCTTTTCAAAAAAGGAGGGCTGGGCCTACAAGGGTATTTCAATAGAAAATCTCTGAAATGCTGAACATAATCCAATGGGAGGATACCCTGGCAGAAGTCTCTGTCACCTTTGAGCAGCAGGCTTATGCTCCCCTGATGATGACAGCAGTGTTGCTGAGCAGCCGGTAGCCTAGAGCAGGATGCATTCCCTCTCCCAGAAGGATAACACCATTACAGGCAATTTTCCATCAGGGTGGAAACTCTCCTGCCAGGCAGATTAAAAAAAGTTTCCTGCAGCATGTCCTTGCCCTGACACCCACATAAGATGAAGCCCAGTTCAGCTCTGAATACAGTGGCAGTTGCCTCTTTGTCCCCACTAAATCTGTGCCTGGGATGGAGCTATAGGATGGATGACAGATGGAGGCAGGGACATCAAATAAGGTTGTACATAACTAGACAGATACAGTGTGCTGGCAATGCTGCAGTGGCCAAGCAACTACAGGAGAAAGCCACAATGTTGGATCTTATCTCCAGCACAAGCCCTCAATATCCAAACACAGGACATTCTGCTCTTGCTCTTACCAATACCCCAGCTGTGAGTAAAATGATTACTTCAGGTTTTTGTTTTAACATCTTCATAATATCCCTATCCCCCAAAAAAACTCCTAAAAAAACCCAACCAACCAACCAACCAAACAAAAGCCAGCAAACATACATGAAGGAACATATCAGAACATCCAGGTCAGCTTTCTACCCATCAATCTAGATATAGAAATGGAAGCTCTCAAGGTAGCAAGTGATTTAACTTACACTTTCCCCTCATGTTGAGATGGAAAACGCATCTAACCTGACAACATTTCATTAAACAATGGTTTATCTGTTCAAGTTAACTCAATGGGAATGGAAATTATTTTTAAATCTTGATGCTAGAAGTCAACAGTTCCTGTGTCACTGGTAGCTCATTTATATGGGAAACTGCAAATGATCAAATGTTCTTGATGTACCCTTGGCAAAATGTTGCATCCTACAGATGGTGGTGAGGAGAGGGAAGAAATTTGTGTGACAATCTTGGCTACTCATGCCTGCCAGAGAAGAGCAGCTTTGCTCTTTAATGGATGTTATTGCCAATACCTTATGAAAAATATCTTCTGAGTATGCCTCTAACAGGGAAAGGTACAGAATTTTTACATGGCATTGAACTGATAAGCTCTAATATTTTTAAAATAAATGCTATTTCTCAGTTAGGAATAATGTATCTTCAGGCTTTTTAAATTATTTGTAATGATTTCTCTGTGGTGCCACATCACTGTGGCATCTCAGCATTCAATGCAATTATCCAAACACGCCTATTAGGTAGGAAAAGCTACATTATTCCCACCGCAAAGAAAAGGAACTGCACACTACACATTTCTCCTTCAAAACCAACATATATGAAGGTCACTAGTACTGCTAGGAATAGAGGCTTGAATCTTGCTTACATTTTGTAGTGCTTTCACCACAAACCTCCCATTTTTTGTATAATGGAGGGATGCTGGTCATCCTCTGAGCTTATCCCAAAAGGGCCTTCATTTATGCTTTCTCTTTAATTCAGGCAACTTTGAATGCGGATCTATATCCATTGACAACATTGACAACCCATTGCCCAACAAACTAAAATACCAAATAGGAAAACTCCAGAACTAGGGATCTTTGGATTTAATTCCCAGCCTCAAGTAAACAACCAGATGAGACTTTTATTTTTGTAGCTGCCTCTAGATTTGCCTTGCTTCACACTCACTGTAATTTTTTTCTGCAACCCAAAGCCGTGTCAAATCTAAATTCTTGTCACAGATGTTGAGGTGAACACAATGGCAGATACAGACCCAGGGGAATTTTCGACCTGATCTGCAGTCCTTACTCGCTCATATTTATGTAACATTGATGTGCATAAGGGCTTCTAACACGGCTTTCTTTAGTATCTGTCCCTGACCTGAAGCACAGAGCTACAGCACAAGCTTAGACAGACGAGCCGTATTGTACCTGAAATACAAATAACCATTCAAGTAGCTTTCCCCTGCAAGACACCATGTGTTTCACACTTCCAAGCCTCATTGAAGAATTTCCACCAGAAATTGTCTCAATTCTTCCAAAACCCCAGGATAATGCCACCAGAACATTAATATTCAGTTTTATGCCAGTCTGGACCAAGATCTAATTTATAACTTCCCAAGGTAGGCAAGCTATAGTGCAACTTGAGGTTTGCAAATTCTTATTAAAGGCAGCTGTGCATTTCCTTTCGTGACAGCTAGCCAAACAAGAACTGTTCAGATAAAACAGACAAGGTGGGAGGGATCGGTCTGAGCGCTGACATTTTCATGCCACCATTGCAGCGTGGCAATTCAGGCTGGGGCCACCAATGCCAGCAAGAGAACACATGCATGAAATGAGGTGTAATTTGTACAAATAAAGGCCTCATAACCAAATCGTATCATTATAGTCTGCAGATGCCTGTGCTGCAGAGTAGTGCAGAAATACACCATTCAGCCTTAGCTAACTCATTTAACTTTTTGGCAGGATAAATTATCCCACCCTGAACTCCATGCTATGGGGTCTAAAGTGTTACTACAAACTGAGCTAGATTCTTTAACGTGGTTTCACATCTTTCTGCATTGCATTACATTGTGATATACAAACATTTCTTGCACACATGCAGGTATCCATTTAGTCATTAAAATCTCTGCTCTAAACGTTTTTCTTCTACTATTTATCTTTCACTCTTCACTTTGGATTTTCTAAAAGTTGTTCCCACTACCCTTTGCCAGTTTTGTCCAATCATTCTCTACTGACTCACATATGTGAGAGGGGAGTGGTGGATTCCAAAAAGGAAAATATACTTCTTTTGCAAAAAAACCCCATTGTCATGGTTTAACCCCAGCCAGCAACTAAGCACCACACAGCCGCTCACTCACTCCCCCCTAGCGGGCCGGGGGAGAGAATCAGAAGGGTAAAAGTGAGAAAACTTGTGGGTTGAGATAAAGACAGTTTGATAGGTAAAGCAAAAGTTATGCACGCAAGCAAAACAAAACAAGGAATTCATTCACTTCTTCCCATGGCAGGCAGGTGTTCAGCCATCTCCAGGAAAGCAGGGCTCCATCACGTGGAACGGTGACTTGGGAAGACAAACGCCATCACTGCAAATGTCCCCCCCTTCCTTCTTCTTCCCCCAGCTCTATATGCTGAGCATGACGCCATATGGTATGGAATATCCCTTTGGTCAGTTGGGGTCAGCTGTCCCAGCTGT
Organism: Fulmarus glacialis; assembly: GCF_000690835.1. Lineage (NCBI taxonomy): Eukaryota > Metazoa > Chordata > Aves > Procellariiformes > Procellariidae > Fulmarus > Fulmarus glacialis. Next base: position 38,873 of record NW_009189171.1, on the reverse strand, counting down.
GTCCCCTCCCAGCTTCTTGTGCACCCCCAGCCTGCTCGCTGGAGGCGTGGGGTGAGGAGCAGAAAAGGCCTTGGCTCTGTGTAAGCACTGCTCAGCAGTAACAAAAACATCCCTGTGTTATCAACACTGTTTTCAGCATAAATCCAAAACGTAGCCCCATACCAGCTACTAAGAAGAAAATTAACCCTATCCCAGCCAAAACCAGCACAAACATTTAAAATTTAGTCTGGTCCCAAAATTTATAAGGTGGGCAAAGAAACAATAAATCTTGCCTTTTTATTTATCTTTTGGCTTTGCACCTTAAAAATACACCTAGGTTAGAATTCAGATTTTCTTCTCACAATCCCAGGCCAAAGAAAATTACTAAAAAGTATAGATTTTCTTACCTATTCATTTGAGACTAGAAAGCAGAGCTTTCAGTAAATCACCAGATCATGCAGCAGTTGGGCTAAAGTCACAAGAAAAAGGCAGGAGTGCTAATACTCCACGCCTGATTCTGTAGCTCTGGAGGAAGAGGGCAACAAAAGGGTAAGGAAAGAATATGAAGCACATGGTTAAAACCAACCACTTAATTCTTTCACCTGCTGCTCTCTCTTTCTTCTAACTGTGTTATGCAGCAGACAGAGCAAGAAAATCAAGGATAGGCAAGAGGGCACCAACCCGAAGTCAAAGACACCAATATACCTTCTTATGAACTCTGTCTCTTTGTACTACAAGTATTTTCTAATGACCCCTGTCAGGCACAAGGTCTAAATTGGGCTATTCAGACCTTCCACCTAACCCAATCTATATTGGGTCACCTATATCTTGTCATCATATTACAGTCTTATAAAGCCTATGTGGACTCTAGATTACTATCACGGTGATTTTACTATGTGTGTGTCATGATCACATTGGCTAGGTACTACACAGAAACAGAAAGGAAAAAATGACTTCTGCTTCAAAGAATTGTACTCTTTAGTTAGCATGTGGCTCTATTTTTATTTTGTAACTTAAAGAAAAGTTTTGGGGGAAAAAACCTTCTTTGTATTGTAGGCAAATGTCATCTTCAATGTATTGAAAGGGAAATTCTACAAATTAAGTGTAGGCAGAAGTGGGTAGTAACCCCCCTCCATACATATAAATCATAGCTTGTCTTTTGTTCTCCAAAGGCAGGATTCATCATTAAATCCCACTGGGAGAGGGGTGTGCCATCATTTCTTATGCAGGTGGACTTTACAAAATGCAGAAAAGGCAAAAGAATTTTTTGGCTTTATGTCCAACTAGCTTGTGTTTCTGTGAAAAGTTCACCGGTTCCAATATCACACTTACATGATTGTCTCTTTTTCTCTCAGACATCCTGATTTAAGTCCCCACAAATCCAGGAATTTAACAGTTAGCACACTGAAGCATCTTTATTATTGAAGAGGAACTGGCTGTATTGTAACACAGCTGCTTACCGCTTCAGTGGGAGAAAACAAAATAATTAAGAGCAAAGATGTCTGATATTTAACTACTGCTGTATTTAAATAACTACTATTGCTATTTTATAGGAATACAATTTTCTACTAAAATATAAGCAGTCTTTTCAAGTAAATAGTATTATTCCTACAAATAATTAAAAATTACTCTTTAACGTTTAAACACTACCTTTATTTCAGAAGGATCCCAAAATGTTATGAGATCTGTTTTGTTGCAGAACACTTACATTTAACTTTACCCACTCAGAAATGCAGACACTTCTATCAGAGATCCACTCCATAACGGGTCAGGCTATGGAACAGGCAGCTGCAGAGAAAGTATGAGTAGTGTATTCATTTGAAACAGAAAAGGAATTTTGCTGGGGAAAAAACTCATTTGCTAAGCCGGAGTCTCTCCAAAACGCTGGACCTAAAACCCTAAAGCAAATGAAAAACTACAATGTTTCATTTTGTTAATAATCATGTAATTAATCATTTGCCTTTTACATAGCATTACACTAATTACACATCAAGTTGGTTCACATAGGTGGGGAACAGAGCTCTTATATTCACAGCATTTTTCAGAGGAAATTTTATTTAAAACCAATTGCAACAAAATTCAGAGTGTTTGATCTCTTACTATATAAAGAAATCCAACACATGTATATGTTAATATGTCAGAGGCATTTAGAAATAAAACATAAAGGTGAAAAATGCATTTTGTTCTCATTCCTTTTCAGTTAGGCAGGTTTTCTGTAAAGAAAAGTTTTGCAGTTTTATGGATCATGGCTGTGACAGATGAAATGTCTGTGCAGCACAGAATTTATTTTTCTTGCAGAAATAACATTCTACCAGTTGTGCCAGGAGATGGCAAGTTTTATGTGCTTATTTCAATTGAAAACATCTGCACTAGATAATATAAGCCACTGGGTCACATGTTAAATAACACTATTATATGTGACTGCATATAACGGCTGTTTTGCATCTTCTTTATAATGGTTTGTAACTAAGCAGAACTGTCTTGGATCATTAATTGAAGTTGCTGTAACATTAACCCTTAATGCATTTATACTTCTTAGTTTTTCAATTAATTAAGGTCTGATTCAGTTAAGAACTTGAATATGAGCCATTTCCAGAAATATAACTCAGGTACCCACATTATAACTCAAGTACAAAGGCATTCTCAAAGCACCTGCTTGCCTCCTAAAATCTCAGATGCCCACAGATTTTTTTTATATAAGAATTTCCAAACCATCCAGTTTTCTGTTTCTGAACACATCAGTGCTAAAGGGCTCCTTGCCAAAAACTACGTGCATCTTCTTTGAACTGATAATGTCTGGAGGGTTGTCTCACCAGGTTTTGCAAACCTGAGTTGCCAAAGCAGCCTAGATGCTGGATGAAGTCTCCAAGAGTGGTGAAACATTGATACAATACAGGCCTACTCCCACCACCATCAGCACCACCGCTTGCATCTTTCCATTTCGGCATATGCTTCAGCACCGCACTGGAACCTGGGTAACTGTGGTTATCCAGCCAGGTTTTTCAACGATTGACTTAAAATCTGACATGCCTGAAAATCCCAGTATTTGGTCTTAATCAGAAGCCAGCCCACAATGGAATTCTAATGAAAAATTAGGATACGCCCATCATGTTAAGACTCCCTAGATATGATTAAATTATAGAGAAAGCAGGTGTGGAATGGGAGAGGATGTTTCATGTCCCATTTGTCCTAATGCTTCTAAAAGTTCACAATTACATTCTAGTTACACCAATTAGTGTCTTGTTTAAAACTGAATCTTTCTGGCTTCTCCCTCACTTACAAAGTAAATCTGGAAATGTTTTTCTAGATAAGAGTTACATCAATGTAAGACTGGTGTGTTTGGCCCTCTTCCCAAATATTTATAACACTGGAATCCAACACATTCCATCACATGATAACAGATTAATGGGTTGAGAAAAAATGAAAACATCTTAGAAGGCAATGTGCCTTCCATAAACACTTGGCTACAACTTGTGGGAACAGGTTTCAAAAACATGGATGCAATCTTATGCAACACATGCTGTTAACCAGGAATCTTCTCATCACGATATACGTACAGCTGGTTTTCTTCTGCTAAATGAAGGCACCGATGAGCTAGTCCACAGTGATTTACTTTCCTGGAAGTCTATATTGAAGCTGATAAAGGCTAATGATTGGAAGTTATTTTAGATAGCCCTACCCAACTTCTCTGCCAGGCTGCTAGGAGTAGAGATAATAGATTGTCTTATGCTTCATCAGTCTAGATTGGTTCTATTCTAACAATTATAGAAATGAAAGGTGCAGAACAATGAAACGAGGCATATTGTTGTACCAGAACAATTCACATGCAGGTCTAGAATAAGCTGTGGCTCCGATACCCACTAAATGCATTTGCAGACTGTTCCAATAGTTTCGGTCCGGTTTCCCTACTTTGATCAGGACTGCAGAATTGACACATTTTTATGTGTTGGTTGCTTTCAGGATTTAATCTCATTTGTTTAACAACGTTATAACTTCCAAGAGTTTATTCATTTGTTTTGACATTCATATCGGCTACCATTGTAATTGTTTCACTATCTCAATATCCAATATAATGGGATCTCAGCAAGACTTTCTCTTAATAATCTCACTTTATAATGAGGGGTATCATACACAGTCTTCTAATCAAACTGGCAGAAGTATAGTGGTTGCATGTAAATCATTTTATGTGCATTCCCAAGCTAGCAACCTGTGAAGCCCAGATCCAACAGGAGCTCATATGTATTTGCACTCAGTGGACTACTGCTAGTAGCTCCACGGTATGTATTTAACATGGCACCAAAAGGAAGTCTTCCCCATTTCTGAGTAACAAAAAAGGTTTTGTTTAGGACTCACAACATGGTTCCCCATTTCCTCCACTCCTCCCAAGTCACTAAATAATATTGCCTTTATATTCAACACGATACTATGTAACCCAATGAACCACAACGTAACCTGTCGTCACCTAATACAATGGGATGGGAAATATTGGAAAACATTTTCATAAATTTATTTTCTTTCAGGTTGGGTACTTGCTGCTATTGAGCTGGATCCTAATTCCAAGTTAAGTTTGCGCAGCACATAGAAATAATTCTGGCTTCGTCAGAATAGCCCTGCCCAAAACAGATAGCCCACTGTCAGATCCCCATATTATTTCTGAGCCATCTGTTGCTGGGATTTTTTGCTTAATGCATTCTTTATGGTGAAAGAAGTGCATGCATTATGTTTTCTTTCTTCCGTTCCCTTCCTTCTTATCAGTTGATTCAATAAGAAACATGAGTCCTGTAAACAGGGCAGTAAAACAATGTTCTGTATTAATGCTACTTAGGAATGAAATTTCCTTTAACATTTGGATGCTCCCTGAAATTAACCAAATATGCAGAGAATTGCAGGCCAAGCCCAGAGAAAGCTAAATGATCCTGATTTAACAAGTACCATTACACAGAGGGAGAGGTCTCTCTCATAATGGCACAGAGAGGTTCTGCGAGTATTTAACACAGCTGCCATGTAAATACTGAAATGCCACGGAATAACTATGGATGAGGAAAAAGTTGATATCTGTCTCTGGAAGGGACAAACAAGCTGTCATAACACAGCCTGAAGTCAGCAAAGATGTTGTCTAAACTATCACGAGCTGCATCATGACAAAGAAAGGACAACACAATTTATCGGGAATCAAATGCCGTTTTACTAACAAAATTTTGGCACTGAGTATGGACCTCTTACCACATCACACTGATTTAAGGGGAATAAATTGTGCCACCTAATTAAAAAGAATACAGATAATACAAAAGGACAGAGGCAAGGTTAAAGCTGACATTGGAGAGCTGTAATTTGCAACAAAAATCTGGAAATCTAAAGCCTACTGGCAAGGCATCCACTGAAGTGAACGACGTGACAAATACATGCGCTGTCAAGAGGGTGCCTGTACATCAGCTAGTGTTATAGTCTACTATTTTACTCAAACAAGTTTCCAGGGTTAGGAACAAAGCCAGAGAGTTCAACAATAAAACTTTTTTGTTGGCTCATCAAAACTAAAACTTTTTGTGGGCAAAAGATTCTGTTTCTACAAGGATCTCCACTTATAAAAGTTGTTGGTTTTTTTTTTTATTTTTACTGTTGAGGTATTCTAGTTCAAAAGGACTGCTCTGAAGCACTGAAACACTGAGAAGTTTGGTCTGAAAAGGACACCACACTCTGAGTTGCTAGGAAATTAATGACAAAATTCTGCTGACCTAATCCCTTCCCCTCCAGCCTAGGTTATTAATTTAGAAATATTTTTGAGACCTTCAGCATTACATCCCTGTTCAGAATAGGAGCTAGTCTGAAATCTTTTGAGATAGGAAGCCCACATTTTATTTTGTTTCACTAAGGATCTTTCACTGCTGCCAGAGAATCTGTTGTTACACACTGTTGTTTTCCTTCACTGTCTGCAAGTGAGAAGTTTGCTCACACTGAACATCGACAGGAGACAGCTCTGTCAGAACTGGTTTTGAAACAGGACCATCTGAACAGAGCTGCTGTTATCATTTCAGAGCAGTACAGAAACTCGTTTTCTTGTCCAGATTTAGGGGTTCTCTGTCTCTTTTGGTTTTTTTAGTAGAAAGCCAAGCATAAGCAGATCAAGGATACAGCCAGGGCCTTTCAAAACTTCTCATGAGAAAAGGAAGCAAAGGGAGAAAATGTTCTTGCTCAGGAGTGGCAAGCAGGTCAGCGGTTAGGGCAGCAAGAGTGGATGAGGAGAGAAATCAGGCTCAGATAAGGAACAGATGCTGCTCCTCCTCGCTGTGTTGAATCTCTTTTCCAATATTTAGGTTCAAGCCAACGAGATCCGTGGAAGGCTCTCCTAGAGTAACCACGCAATCAGTGAACACAGGGCTGGGAAGGACGTAAAAAGGTGATCTGGTAAAGTCCCTTTCTCCAGGTAGGGTTGGCCTGGCAGCTGCTCCCAACCCGCAGCAACTAAACAACCCATTTCCTTCAGTATGTCCCAATTAATCTTTTTCTTCACTTTTCTCTAGATTCTCTTCTCAACCTCAGTACCCAGAATTAGACTGAATATTTTAGCCATTGCCTCACCACTTCTGAAGAGAATGGAAGAATTACACCATGTGCCTTACAAATATGACTCTTTCTTACATCTCCAATACGGTGTTCATTTTTTTTCACAGAAGCATGAGATTGTTGTCACATTCATTGTGCCATTAACTACAGCCCTACATTTCTTTTCCCTTGTAACAGGACAGTGATAGCGGGTGCAACTATGAGACAGAATTTGACCCCCCAAAACTTTTATTGACAGTGCCTGTGAGAAAAAAAGGTGAAAGAAAGGATTAATTTTCAGGTCTCTGGTATAACAGCAACATGCTCTTCCTTTGAAATGGAACAAGTGAGCTACAAAGTCACTGAGTTGCATTAAAATGGAAATCCCCAAGACACCGTTTTTTGTAAATCACTTTTCAGAGAATAACAGTGAAGCAAAAGAATTTACAGGTCTGGTAATTTTGCCCTTGATAGCGTAATTGCCATTACTATTCTGATTCCTAGAGGGTCTGATTTTACAGAGGTGCTGAGCAGCTGCAGTTTCCATTGATTTCTGGTGGAACTGTAAATGATCAGGACTTTTGAAAAATCCATACCCACTGTGATCCAATCCTTATAAAAAAAATACCACCCTTTTTCATATTACTTGAAAGTTATTTATTTCCCTCAATAGGTATTTCCGATGCAATTCTCCAATAAATAATAAATCACACAAAGAACATCCTTCAAAATATCTGATATCTAGGCAAATGCTTTGCATGTCTAGAAAGTGCCTAGTTTTTTTAATGTTTTGGAGAGTTGTTTTTTAGTGTCAACCAGTCAAAGATTTGTTCTTGGACACAAGCTCTCTCTGTGTATCTATCTTGGCAGAGCTTGGCAGATAATAGCATGCAGTCTGAACCTGCTACAGCACTCGGAGTTTATAAAAATCACTGGGTCACAGCTCGGCAGGCCGTGCAATACACAGAAGCAGATACCATATGCAACACATTTGGACACTAGAACTATTTATGAAGTTGTAAGTGTGCTTTTTTTTAAAAACTATTTTTTTTTTTTAAATAGTTTCAGCATTTGAAATGAGCTAAAAGAAAATAATCCCAACCTTTTCTCTGCTGGGCAGATTAATTTCAAAGTCACATTATTTGTTGTATTTTAGAAATTAATGTTTGGGTCTAAACAGCTGCTGATTTTGGTTTGCATTTGGAGGGGTGGGATGAGGACAGGGAAGTGGAGTTCTGATGTAGGAGAATTAAACATGCCTAACTTGCTCATTGGCAAAACTGTCATGGTGCTATTAACTGTAAAGAAAGTAAAGTAGAAATGAAAGCAATAGGCCATTGTTTGAATAATGCACATTTTGAATGAATAATTAGGCACAAAACAACAGGATAAAGCAAATGTAAACACTAAAGGAGACCTCAGTGGAGTACTAAATCAACACTATCATACAAAAGAGGGTGCATGAATAAGATTATAAACTTATATTTACCTATTTTACATGCTCCCATTAAATAAAATCTACCATGTATGGATAGTTGATTTATAACAATTTATTTGATCAATGAGCTGAGATTTTTTTTGTGAGAAAGTTACCAAATCCTTACAGATAATGTTCTCAGGCCAGATGCATGCTCTGTTAAACATGCTGCAAATAAGTATATTGACTGAAGCATTTTACCAGATGCAATGTTTGGGGTTTTTTTGTGTTTGGTTTTTCCGTAATTAAAATATGCTGGTCTTCCAGATAAGTTGCTTAAACTATGTCATATGTCTAATAGTTTGACATAAATAATGAATAATCTCAAGGCAAACAGTGCTCAAAAAACCCTTAAGCTTTAAGTTATTCATTGAAAATATTCAAAGACTACTGACAAATAAAAATGGCATTCACAGAAATCAGGACCAATTCATGAATGATTCACAAACAGAAGAAACAGCTGAATTCATAATTAATATTCTTTACTTCAATAGTTCAATGACAAAAAATAACCCTATTTGAATGAAAAGTAGTGACCTGAGTTGCATACCAAGTAAACCACAGGACACTATATAATAGTCCACAGTATCTCAGGAAAAATAAGACTAACTATATGACCAGACATATCGTGAAGAGTAATCTGTCTAGCGAGTAAGTTGATTGATACGTTGTTTCACCACACTAAATTGTTCTACATTTGCATTCTGTGCATTTTTTGCTGATGAAACCTCAAAAACATGCTTTTTTAAAAAAGGTGTGAAAAGGAATTAGAGTAAGACTGACTAGATTTCTGGGAATATAAAGGAAATCCTTTTGAACAACAACTTGTTCAAAATGTTCCAAATCACTGATTTCTCCTAAAATTGAAAAATTGGGGGTTTTACATTAATTTTACATTTAAATTATTCATGATAAGGAAGATAATTTTAAGTCCAAAAAATCTTCAGAACATTTTCCTTCATAAAATATTCCAAAATTCTGGCACCTTGATCACGTTAAAAGAAAAAAAAAACCAAAAGCTTAGAATTTCCTTTAGATTAGAAAGGGTCTTAGCAAATCCACTTCTAAGTACAAGACAGTCAATAAAAATGTCATATAATTTGTTTTGCAGATGAAAACAGAATTTCTGAATTCTTTTACACTTTTAATTTAATTGAAATGGTCAACTGAAAAGAAACAGCCAAACGTTATTTTGACTAAATATTTCACGACAGGAAAAAATTACAGTATTCCCATTCGAATGAATATTTGAGTGAAAAAAAAAAGGTTAGCATTTTAAATTATCTTCCCATGTTTTTTTGATAAGAAAAAAACCTAGTTCTTACTTCACTAAATTTATTTCCTTATTTTTCATGGAAAAAGCAGGGATAAATAAAAGAAGAAGAAGGAATGTTTTCCTCCAGGAAACAGATATTAAAGATGTTAATTTATTTTAAAACGATGTTCAAAACTCACAGTTCCGCTTTCTTAACTACTTCTAATAAGACTGTTCCTTATCCCATCTCTTCCACCATGGTCACCACTCTCTGGTGTAATATTATACCACAGTTATCCTACAACATTTTTCTTCCTCCCTGTATCTTTCCAGTATCCACTACATGAGTCTTTACACTTCAAATTTTTAGTACCAGTCTCTACTTCCAGAAACACCTCCTGAAAGCCCAACAACACTTACTGTTCTGTGTCCCCTAAAACCCAACACACTCTACCGTAATTCCCGGAGAGACTGCCAAACCTGCCTGGGCCTGCAACAATATTTTCAAGGGCAATGAAAAGAAGGCATTTTAAAGGAGGGCTGGAAATAGTTTAATTTTTTAATTTGGAGGAGAAATGGTTAATAGTGAAAGCTGGGTGTTCCCTTCCAGGGAAAATACTGGATGGCAGATGAGACAAGGGATATCAGAAATTTGATTTTTATGTGAATGGCTTATGGCAGCTCAACCTTCAAAGTTTCACCTATTTCTTCAGCTTTTACACGTCTTAATATAGAATCTGCACCCCTTCCATCCATAAAAGTTGTTTGGTAATAAAGAAAAAACATAACCATAGTAGACCTTGTATTGCCATGAGTTTGAGTCTTCTATGATGAAGTTTCAAAAAATGAATCTGAAAACAGGAACTGAGCAAAATTCAGAGTCAAACCTTCTGCCGTGCTTGGTTTCATCCTGAGGCAGAATAGAAACATTGAACAAACTCCAAGGAACAAAATGCATTTAGAAATCTCAAAAGGTCCCATTTTCAAACATTCAGTTAAAACGTCTGAATTTGTTAGAAATATGTGTTTTGGTTACTCAGTTGTATTGCAGCATTAAACTTCATCTTATTCTCTCAGTCCAGTTTTGCCTCCCATCTCCATAGCAGGCAGACAGGCAGGCATCAGGACCAAAATAAAGCCATCAACAGCATACATTAGCTCAGGTGAGTCTTATGATTCCAGAAAATGCATTAGAAAATACATGTTTCACCAAACCCCCAGCCTATAAAAGAAAATAAGTTCTGTAAAGGTAAAATTTATCTATGGCAAAATGCTATTTTATATTATATTTATTTAATATTGATCTGAAGCAAAGTAATCTAGATCAGTGTCAAAACAAAATCAATACTCTTATTCAGGTCAACTAACATGAAATAAAATAGCTATTTTCATTTTAATTCTCCATCAGAAAAATATGACACTTAAAAAAATGCTATCATGCTTTTTTCCCCTTGGGAATTACACTTCACAGTGGAATATCATTTCGGTGAAAAATTCCCAACTACCTCTAGCCAAAATCCATGTTCAGGTACTTAAATACGTTTCCCGATTTTGCAGAGGCAGAATGCTTCTACCAGAATGGATTCGTACGTAATATAGCCAGAAGGGACATTCCTATTCATTAGCCTGATGCCCTGTATAGCACAGTCAATAGAGATTCCCTGAATTATGTTAGAACTAGGTAAAAAAAAAAAAAATTGCAGGGATGAAAAATCCACCACGCTTCTTGGCAAGTTTAAGTTCTTCCAAAGGTTAAATAACATCACTGCTAAATATTTGTACCTGATTTCTAGTCTAAATTTATCCTGTTTCCATTTCCAGACGTCAGCTCTTCTTATACATTCATCTGCTAGACTGATGAGCTTTTTATTATGACATTGCCATTCCCCATGTAGTTAGTTACAAACTGTGATTAAGTCCCCCCCTAGCCTTGTCTTTGTTAGGATAAACAGACTGTGCCCGCTGGAGTCTTTGACCATAATGCATGTTCCTGAGTGCTTTAGTCATTCTTGTGGCTATTCTTTGATGAGAGCATGCTGCTGTTAACAGACTGAATGCACTGGGTCCATAATTTGGTCACGATTTTGAACACAAGGCCTGCTACAGTGCCCCTGGAGCTTAATGGAAAGCTTCCACTTGGATGTGAGGAGTTTCGATCTATAGTGCAGACTACACGCTTTTTTGTGAGAGCAGGGTACCAGCCAGGATACTGCCTGCTCACCTGCCTGCCTTCCACTTGATTTCTCTCCAGCTCCTGCCTAAGAGATTCTCTGCAGCCATTTAGACAGCTTGTTTCCCACCGAGACTTTGGCCTTAGCAGCATGCCCATCAAGTCAAAATAAAAGCAATACAAAATGTATAAACTAAGCCATCTCCAACATGCAGTTTGTGAATGCTCTCTTTATTGCTATGATTTAAGTGGAAGGATTTGGAAATCAGGACTGAGAATCTCTCTTCCCCTATATTCCTTTATAGGGGAATCAATGGGTGTTCATTATCTAAATGCTTTTGACAATCAAAGGCTAAACATTACTCTGCTGGTGGAACAAAAGTATTCAACAGTTATTTAAAAGTCTTTAGCACGGGTATGCAGTTTCTGAGACAAACAACAAAAGATCCACTTACAAAAAATAAGTCTTATGCTTTTGGCACAAACATTTCTTCTCAAAGTGAGTTTCGCCGTTTCGGTGACTGGTTCCTTGAGATACAGACAAAGTTCATTCACGTAATTTTCATTCAAGATGCTGACAGCTGTTTTCTTTCTGGATTTCATAATGCCTTCTCTAAAACAGACTTCAAAGAAATGGATTAATAGGCTGCTTGTCACTGACAAGGGTTGATTTGCTACCAGTCAGGAGATACCCTCACTGGCCAAATGGTAACAGCCTGAGACAGTCTCTCAATCAAACATCCTCATGTCAGGGAACGACCCATCGGTTCGAGAGGATAGAGAGGATAGAGAGGAATATTTAATACACTTTTTAGTTGGTGGAACAGACAGCTTCCTGAACAAATACAATTATGTAATGTTTCTGGTCAAAATATGACATTTTGAACCAAAATCTGGATGAGTGTCATCTCACCACACAGACAGAAAATGTAGTAATTGCTCTTTAAAGTCTTGCAATTTTGCCTTTGAAAAAAAATCGCTGTAGTTTTCAGGCCAAGCATCATGGGGCATACTTGTGCTGATCTGCCTGGAGTCAACAAGCCACTTGAACAAACTGATTCTCTTGGGTCCCGCTCCCAAGAGCACTGGAAACTTTGTACAGTTTCCTGTTGGAAACTTTGTACAGTTCTACGTCTTTTCCACAAGTCACAGTTGTTCCATCAGCATTTTTATCTGCTGGCGGCTGAAAATGCATTTTGAAGTAAAAGGAGTCTTTATTTAAATCTCTTCCTGTTGTCTGCTAGCTCTGCAGTAACATAGCTGTTCATCATTAAGAAATATGAGGTCATTTCATCCATATTTGTAGTCCAGTATGTTAACATGATGTGTTTGTCTCTTAAGTGGCATGTGTAACTTCCAGTCAAACAGTTGATTGAGCCTAATGATCTCACAAGCTTTAAGAGATTTGATTAAGTTAACCCTGAGGGTTTTAATTTTACATTCATTTCTCAATGTATCAAACTAAAAATTGCCTTATAGTGAAGCAATACATTCTCACCACTTCATTGTTAGATATTCTTACTGATTGCACTGTTATTTCAAATAAACAGCACCATCCAATCTCTTTGAAATACTCCTTGTGGCCGGGTTACCTTTGCAATAGAGCTCTGTGGAAAAAGGAAATCCTGCCCTTCAGAGAATTTTCATATTTTGAAATCTGGTTGCCTTCAGAAGCAAGCCTGATGCAAATTGTTTAAACCTTGCTAATACAAAACCTCACTAATACACCTGACAACTTTTCTTCACCCACTTGAATTTTTTTCAGTATAAGGTGTTCTGCTGTCTTATTACAGAGAATTTGAAGGATCTGAGATAGGGCTCCAATGAGCCCAAACCGCTTACAGTTACGTCCAAGGCTTTGATAATAACTTCATAATGCTCTACTTGTTTTGAGAAACAGCCGCAATGCTGCACCAGAGATGCAAGACACGACAGAATAATACAGAATTGACAACTAGTATTCTTTTGTGAATGCAGCTACAGAATGCAGCAGATTATAAAGTAACTTCAGCAATCACCAGCAGTGATTTACCTTATGATGTGGACTGATGGCAAGTATGAAGACGACAACTTGTATTTATTTAGAAAGTCAGTAAAGAGGATAAATACATTTGAAATGAGAATTTGTCTCTCAGTTAACATTCAAAGGAAGAAAAATTAATCTACTGAAGGAGAGCAGAACAAAAGTGAATGAGGAAGTATGTTGTAGTCTGTGAAAAAAACCTCCACTTGCTGGGTACCTAATCCAGCAAGCAAATTTTGCATCTCAGCTGAGCCAGTGTATATAGAACAGTCAAACACTGAAGGCTGTGTATAGAAAAATTATGAGAAAACACCTCCTTGTTAATGTTGCAGAACAGATGCAGGCTGAGCATGTGCACTATTCCAAACAGTAAGGAGTAACACCAGAAAGTAAACCAATCAATACACATTTTTAATTTAATTTCCTTGGTAGCCAAGAAATACAAACACAGATCGCATGAAGATGAATGCCAGCTAGGAATGAGAGCTGCAGACCCGTGTCACTGCTCAGGTGAGTATCACTGCTCACAGAACCTCTTGAGGAAAAAAGGATGTCTAGAATAAAGACACTCTTTTTCTCCTTTAAAAGTGCACTGGGTTTAAATTGATGGGGTTACTGTGGTTGGCTAAATTGAGTTTCTCATAGTCTAGTGAATTGCGCCATTTTGGCATGAGGGTAAAAATCACCATTCTGCTGATTTCTGTTTCTGGTTTTGGAGAAGGGGCTTCCTGTGGTCAAAAATTGTGCATACCGCATCACCACATTAGGGTGTAAGTAAATGTTTAAGTAATATGGCAACACAAAATCTTCAGCTCACTTGTCCGAAGTCATGCAGAAAATCTGAGACAGAGCTGAGAAATAAGACCAAGTATCTTAATCCTAGTATACTCACAAATACATCTTTCCCTCTGAAAAATGCTACACCCTGTATTTGTTATCCAGCTAAATACTTTCTTTTCCACCCAGAAGTGACTCTGTATGCATTTTGGTGCCAAATCTATTGTTCCTAATGTCAGTTTTGTTATTAAGACAATGAATTGCCTTTGCTAGTTTGTGAAAATGAGGTGAAACTGGCACATTCCCATTAGATGATGCATCTAATAGGACCATATTCACTAAGGCTTGTTAAATCCTATAGCTTGAATAGTGTATCTGCTGAAAAAAGTAAACATATGAAATAAATAATTATGCAATTAAACCAGTCATATATAATAGGATAATGTCTGATTAAAGTCTCAGACATTTTAGCATTATTATGTGAGTAAAGGGCTTGATGTTATTGCTACCTGCTCAGTCAGCACATCTTCCTAATTTATTCATTGCATTTTACAACTATCCAAACAGCTCACAACAGAAATTATTCTAGAAAACTCATAGAAGCTGCTTACACAGTGCCCAAGCATAATGTGTAGGCAAGGCAGAAGCCTATATGAACAACTCACAGTCTGTAATGTATTCATTAGTGAATCATTATCCCCATTTTACAGACAGGAAACTAAAGCCACAGAGGACATGAAGAAAGCCCTTACAGCCACCAGTTTCAAGGTATTAGTCTTGGGTGGCTAATTTGGTCTCCTTACTTTCCCTCTTTACAGTCAATGTAGAAAACTGAAGACCTCTCCTGAGCAGTAGCGTTGCAAAAGTACATAGAAAGTCTGCAGCAAAGGAAGATATTGAATCCAAGTCCTTAGAACTGAACTGACATTGTACTTATGCTAGGTGTAAGCTCTCATCCAGGATGAACATTTACTTACGGACGCAGCTAGCACCTGGTTGTATATATGTGTTGGAAGACTGGAGATAGAAATTAAAATAGGTAGACAAAAGCACAGTTGCATTTGCACCATAACCTAAAGCACATGTACTGCTCAAGGGCTTCCCTTCCCCGCTTTTTCCTTCTCTCTCTCCTCACAAATCCTCTTCTGTAGTAATATAAACTAGAAATGGGACTAGATCCAAGCTATTCTCATTCCCAGGGAAATTTCATAATCACTAGGCTGGAGAGTTGATGCTGACTCTCACATTAGCTCAGCAAACTCACAGTTATATCAAACAATATGAAACAGCTCCCGAAAGAAAGTTTGAGGATCCCTTCACTTCACGACAAGTTTGTAAGCTGAGTTAGGGTGGTCTCCTACTAGGAATGAAATATGTTCTTGAACACTGGGTCAGGAAACGAAGGAACAATACAGGCATGGAGCCACAGAGCTATTGGATGACTGAAGCAATTGCAAAGGAGGAACACAATACTTTCCCATCTTTGGAAGAAAAGTCCAAATCTTCCTCAGATTTTAGCTTGGTATACATTACGCCTGTGCAAATGATCTTATGCAGTCATATGGTGTGCTTTCTTGTCCATTTACCTCTTCATAGCTGCTTGAAGGTGGCCAATTTCTGCCAAATTTGACAGGACAGCAGTGGTCTCAAAGGTACCGAGTTCCTACAGGTTTCATGCAGACAAGCAGCAGCACATTTGCCCTTCTTGCTGAGGGAGGGAGAGCAGTTTGAGCTCGCTCTTGTTGGATACCGGAGCACCCATACAAAGACAGAGATGCTACCAAAGCCCCCACTGCAAGAAAAGTGGCAAAGGAACTTGCTCATTATTCAATATCAGAGTTTCTGGCCAGGAGACCCCGAGCTGGGGGGAAGCGAGCTGCTGGCGCTGCGCCTTCTGAAACTATTTGTTTCACGAAAAAGGTTTGGTGCTCAGCTCTTGCCTGGGTCTCAGAGCTGGGAGCTCCGGGTGGAGGCAGGCACCTGCCTGCGGGCAGAGCAAGGCCCCTCAGTCTCAGAGAAGAGTGGGGTTTGACACACGGCTTTTCAGGAACTTTGCTTTAGAGTCAGGTGGCAAGAAAGGAAAAGTAGAAGGAAAGAGGGAAGCAGGTAAGCAAATTAGCTCCAGAAAAGCAGTGATATAATCCCCACTGGACAGACTATCATAATATGTCATTAAAAAACACTGGGATGTTTAAGGGAATTAATTAGTTTACAGTTTCTATAAATATATTCTTGAGTGGCAGGTGTTCTGGCATCCATATGCAAAGCTGACTGCCCAAATACAATTGTGAAACCACCCGCCAGGAAAAAAATCATGTTTATCTGCTGAGAAAATAGCTATGTTGCACCAATCTGTTCTTCTCAGAGTGGCATGCACAGCAAACCTCTTAACTCTGTCATGTCCGTGTAATCGTAGAGTGAAACGTGGAAATAAGAGGAGCTAGTATGCCTGCACAGAGGCTGAGAACACATTTTTTTTTCACTGACATTCTTGGTATTGAATGTTTCTTCCTCAAAAACGTGATAAATAATTTACTTGCTTTTCATAAGACACTGAAGAGCAGATTCCACTCTCTACAGTTACTTCAGTTTTTCGCTGACGTGAGTGAGAAGTGATTCAGCTCCCCACTCAAATGTTTGCAAGTCCTCCTCCTGATGAAGTCTACAGTTCTTTATACTTGTATATTTCTTTGACTCAGATTCAGTATTCTAAATTTAAACTAATGTAGAGTTCAAAATTCTAGCCTTTAGCATTTAAGCCTGCAAATATCAACAATTAATATGCAATGCAAAAGCCTGCATTCCCTTGTACTGTGAGATGCTATGTTTTGTTTACTTGATTACAGAATCACAGACTAGTTGCAGTTGGACAAGGTCTTTGGAGATCATCCCATCCAGCTCCCCCTGCTCAAGCAGGGTCAGCCAGAGCTGGTTGCTCAGGGCCGTGTCCAGTTGGGTTTTGAGCATCTCCAAGGAGGAAGCCTCCACAACCTCTCTGGGCACCGGTTCCACTGTTCGGTGCAAATATTTTGATTAGGTTATTCTTTTTTTCCTACTTGGAGTGAAAAAGAATTGTTCTTTTACTATGAGACTATTAATTATCAGCAACAAGAACTATAGATTGGTTGCTATTAACTGTATCTAAAGTATGCTCAGCTGGATAGCTGAAATCATAGAGTGACTGCACTGTTCTCCACCTTACAAATAATTTGTTAATAAGCCACTAGCAAATTTTGAAAAGTACAAGTATGCATTATACAATGTATATGCATTGTATAATGCATATACATTACACAAGCTGTAACAAGAACTTTACAATCATCTGACCAACAGGTAAACTGCAAGTGTTTCTAGAGTGCTGATCTTCACCAAGGTCAGTAGCTTCTGGTTTTTATCACTTCTCTTAATCACTCATGCAACACTGTCTGCTGCCAACTTGACTTTATACTCTATGAATAGGAATACGTAGAGTGGGCAATGCAAGGGAGTTGGACTAGTATAGAATTGTAGTAATGTTTGTAGTAAACAAAACCTATCATTTTTATTTAAAGGGAAAGTAATCTACCATGCAAAACAAAAGAGTACATGACTACTACAGGGCTGTCACCCTGTCTGGCTTCAGGAAATGTGCCTTTCTTCTCACATGGCTTGGTTTTCTCAAGCTTCCCTCAGGGTAGAGTTGCAGAGGTGAGATGAACCACCAGCTGAGTCACAGAAATCCAGCCCTGTGGCCACAACTTTTAATTAATGGAAATCCAGCCAGCTCTGCCAAAAAGATGTCTCTGTGGCACTCCTTGGAGAACCTGTTCCTTATTTGCACCAGCTCTGACAAGCGTTACCCAAGCAATCGACTGACTCAACATGCTGCGCTCTCTGTGTCATGCTACTTTCTTTTCCATCCATACAGGGCTATCTTGTTCTGAACACGGTGCTCTGAGCCCACCTCCCAGTGGCAACACTCTGTTAGGAGGCACTGTGCATTACAGGCCTTTCTTCAAAACATGGGAGACCCATCTCTGTGGTGACAGCGGATGTGACCTTTTGTGGGGGCAGAAGTAAATCACAGGTAATTAAGATTAAGCTAGGCAGAAGTAATATCAATTTATCGCTCTCTAGAAATCAAAGGGTCTATTTGACAAAAGAGTATTTGTCTTGATGCTGAGACCACAGAAAAACAGTGCTTGGAAATCTGTTATAAACTACCATCTGCCTGTAGCTGTCATTTTGTAGCTAGGAGGCAGTCTTGTTAAGTTTCACCACTTCCTTTGCCATTTATACAGAGTACTGCAGCGCCTACAGAATTTATTTAGAATTAAAATAATAAAAAGACATATCTATGACTCTAGGCTCCTATAGCACCTTCATTAATTTATACAATGAAATCCAGAAGCATTAATCTAATCATTTCAGTGGGAATGCAACAATGTACAGAAATTACTTCCTTTCCCATGATCGCTGTGAGAAGTTTGCCCTCAGCTTTCTCCAAATACTCTTCAAACAGCTGGCTTTTATAGCAGCCTGAAAAGTCACCACAGAAAGGCAATTTTTGACCCCAGGACAGGCAGCAATTTCAGTTTGCTCAGAGCCGTCAGAGCTGTTCCCCTCTTTCATAATGAGAAAGCTCTAGTTTAAGGATTACAGCTGCTACATCATGGCCCAGACGAGAAATCTCCCCATGTATCAAGTCCCACGTCAGAGCCAGCACTTCAATTTCAGCTCAAAGTGCCCACAGTTTCTAGAGCGCTGGGATCACATTTGCCCATACAAAATATTTCTTGTAATAAATAGCTGCGTTCCTCACTAGCTGTAATTTCCAAATGATTTAAAGTTACAGCCCTTTTGTAAAGGATGGTGCAAACCTTTAATCTTAAAATGACAAAAGTAGGGGCAACGGCACTAAGGGCCAAATCCAAAAGGAAAGGTTGCGGTCTTGTAGCCAGATGACGATGGTAGGGTGACAGGCATAGCATAAGAGTAGAAATGGCAGCACGCACTGCTTGCACTGCAGAAGCACTACCATAAAACTTTTCCATTGACTGCTAGCAGTTAGTGGAAAATCACTACTCTTTAAAATAAACATCAGGTTAAAGGGCTCAAAGACAACCTTTTTCTTCTTTTTATTGGAGGAAGATTAACCTTTGCAAAGTCACTTTAACCAAATATTATGCAAAATCTGCAGTGGCATAAGCACTGTCATTTCCATCAGAATCTAGGCAATTTTTCAGTCTCATGACTTCCACTACTACCCTTGAGGAACTGCATTCAGAAGTCCCAAGATAGCTTTTAAAATCCATTGCCCAGGAATTTAAACTTGCAAAATATATGTTTTTACAGCACTCAAAAAGCCCAGGTTCTCCTGAATATTTGCATATAAAGATCCCACCCAAGTATGCTCAGATGGGACAAAAATGGCATTTGAAGTCCCTTTATCTTGCCAGAACGCAAGCCAGACTGACAGTTGGCTTCTATACTATTATAAATTTATATTTATTAGCATGGAGTTCAAAGACATGAATGTTTTATAGCACAGAGGAAGAAATATCCCTCTCATTATAGCCTGACCACACTGATGCTATCACGGTTATCACTCCAGATTTAAGAAAAACAGCAACAGAAAACCCCAGTACTACAACTGGGTTGTTCTGAGGGTGTAGATTATTCCCTCTGTTGCCGATGACATGACAGGGCCTTAGGGAATAGACTCAGAGAACTTGCTTATAGACATTTTCTACACTTCTTTTCACAGGGGTCAAAGGATTCAAGTAGTTTCCTTCTGTCCTCAAGATGTATCCTTTCTTTACCCATTACCCTCTTTCTTACTTTACATTTGCCTCTTTCTAGCTCCTACTGTGCACTGGTAAGCATCTGTGGCAGGTAACTTCCCAAACAGAAGTCCTTCTGTCCATAGATAAAGACTTTCCCAGAGTCAGGGGCACACCAAATACAGAGGAGACCTTCTTTGATTAAATGCAGGTCTCATGGCAAACAATATATAATAGCTGCTGAAGGACAGAGCAACCTGACTCTGGGGGAATGATGAAAGCCAGTGTGTCCCTTCTTATCGGTTTTTGCCTACTTATTCTTCTAGTATTTCTCAATTAAGGTCAGCCATCACATCTGCAGTAAAATAATGAAGGCTTACTCGTTTTCTGTAGAGTGATCTTAGGCTGTCTTAGACAAATATATGTGGGGAAAAAGACATATGTACATTTATAGGAGAAACAAATTTATTCTCTGCATGTAGTAATGAGTGGTGCAAATGGTCAGTAAGCAATGCTTCCATACCGTAACAAAATAAAATCTTTGGTTAATTAGGAGATGTAAATACACAGAGAATATCTGAACTCTGCCTACTGTTCTAATACAGGCCTTCAGCTCATTTATATTGTTAATTGAACAATTAGTATTGCTGAATTGTAAACCCCCGGGGGACAGAAGAGTGGAGAACACTTTCCTGCCACTTTGCATTACTCTGATGGTACCAAATAGCTGTGACCACAGGAGACCCAGTTGCTCTGCAGAGTCCTTCAACAACACAGGTGAATTTCAACCACTAGGGAGGGAAACTTAGGTGCATAACTGTTTGCATTTTGGTGAGATCAGTCGTAGAGTACTGCTTCTCCAGCAATCTCCCAGCCCATGAAGCCTGATAGATAGGCAAAGAGGAAGGAAAGACGGAACGGTCAAGAGGAGTAATGCACCATATCCAAACCAGCCAGGCATCAATGCCATCTTTATCCATGCCTCCTCTTCAGGCAGAAAGTACCAATGGCGTTGAGGCTACTCCAGTTGTTGTACATTGATATGTATGTGTACAGATTTTAGGCAACAGTTGCTGAAACGCAAGACTTCTGAACTTGCTGATTGCTACAGAAGGAAAAAGAATAAAAATGCATAAAGAAGAAGGAGCAGATTTAGAACAGCAGCTAACGGATGGCACACAAGAGGGACTCTGCAGGGGAGAAGTTTCTACTGGATTTCTATTGATAGCCTAGAATAATGCATGGGCTGGACTGGGTTGAAGAGACTCATCTATAAATAGGACTGGTCTTTCTTCTGCATTCATCAGCAGACATAGGCATAGCCAAGGAATTTAAGGTGGATGATGCATTTGGCAAGAACAGAAAGAGAATGTTTTTTGTCTGAAATAATACAGTGGAGAAATTGCTCAGGAACAAGTAACTCATGAAAAACTGTTATTGCTGAAATGTTGCTGTCATCAGTACCTGCACGGGCTTTTTAATCTGTCGCTCACAGTCAATGTTGGCCACACAAATTAAAGTCATCCAGGAGCTAATTGAACTAGCCTTCAGGTTCTCTTGAAAATTATCTGAGGTTTTTAATCCATTCTTGCTCTTATGCACTGGGAAAGCCAATACAACCAGAAAAAAAACAAAACAAACAAACAAAAAATTATGCCCTGTCAGTAAAACATCACCACACTGATGGAGAACCATGAATGGAGATGTGTTTCCTTCACAACATGAAGACAAAAAAAGAAGAAGGAAGAGGGAGAGGGAGCTACAAAGTTTCTCTTATCTTGTGCCATGGACCTCGGGACTAGCTGTTAACTGGGGATGCTTCAGGGCCTTTAATCACTGGTAAAGCCACCACTGAGTATCTCCACCTGAACCAAAAAGTGAGTTATTTAAGAGGACAGGGTCTGGTAACCTTATACAAGTCTGCAATCCCTGTTTCCCTGCACAACTGCATCCATGCTGAGAAACCAATGTTGCCTGAGCATCATTTTCCTGAGAAGCATAATAATGTATTATTTTCAGTGCTGTGTCTCTCTCAAGTGCTGTGCAGGAATAACATCACCCATTACTGTGATGAAACATGGCAGCTGCTTAACAGAAGACAGCTACAGATGAGGTAGGAAATGGAAATTATACTGGGTCAAATTTGGTCCATGTTACAACTATGAAACAACACAGTAGTTATTCTGGATTTAGACAAATTTAAACGAGAGAGTCTTCAAAGACACTGCATGTAAAGTTGCAAAAGGAACTGTAAACAAGTGGAACACAATTATCCATGTTACAAATTGCTCTGTCTGCCTCTTCCTTAAAGCATTGATAATGCTTGCATATATCTCTTTCTGGGAGACCTTGCAACAAACTTCTCAGCTATCTTACACAGGTAACTGAAGGCTAACTGGGACTTGCACAGAAATAATTGCTATGGTTTAACATAAAAAATACTGAATGATTTTTCACTGGAAGGGTCTGTGAAATCCAGAGTTGCTAACCATTTGGTACACCATTATTTAATTCAGGGAAGCAAACCACAAACAGTGTATGAACAGCACTATTTATCCATAGAGAATACAGGTCATTGTCACAGGATATTGTGCATTCTAAAAAGTTCACATGATTTTAAAAAAGCAATTAGACAAATTCATGGAATGAAAATCCAACAAGTGCTATTCAATACAGAAATAAATACCTCCGCACAAGAACATCTGGCCTAGAGATAGCTGATAACTGGGAGTGTATGCCAGGAAGGTACTAGAACAGGTTTGTCCCAATCTTCCATTTTTTCCTAGGTATCCAGTTAATCACTGCCAGTGACAGGATCCTGGGCTGGACTGAGCTTTGGTCTGACTCATATAGCTATTATTCTGTTCTTCGAGGAGAATTCTGCATTTACTATGTTATTAGACATAGCACATTTACTGTGTACAAGTGGTATAAGATATGCAAAATCATGTACAACCAGGCACCATTACTGAAAACACTCTAATCACTAAATCAATATTCACCTCTACAGTAGTTAAATTTGCCACTGTATTTTAAGGAATAGAATTTTGCAAGTCTAGTGCAGCAAGTGTTGATTACTGTATTTTTAATGATGCACACCGTATTACTGTTACTACTATTTTGCTGTAGTCTAACTGAAACCATACTTTAGAAAAACTTCCAAATATTTATTTCCTTTCCTCTCTCCTCTTGTGTATTGAAAAACTCTAAAACAATGTAAGAATTAAAACCATTGCCTTAACACAGACGAACATAGAGATGTTTCATACTGCACTGAAGCTTCAGACTTTTTCCCTCCCAACCTCTGACAATAACGGGTCCAAAGCAATCACAGAGTTTTGCTTCATGACTATCTTTACTGTCAGTAAACACTGAAAACTGTAACTACACATCATCTATGTAATTGTTTTTATTCTGAATACATCATACAAAGATGAATACGAATGCCTATATAATTTTTTTTAGTTTATTGATCATCACTGTTGCATCTAGCTAGCATACTGAACAGCTTACAGACACAATGGACAGCTGAGTAGTTCCATGATTCTCTTGTGGAAGAAGACCTAAACCCTAATCTTACAGTTAAGCAAGCACGCATGGATTTACTCATGCACATAGCTGTGACGTACTCATGAAAATTATCTGCATTAGTGTTAGTCAGTCTGGATTTAACTGTTTAGATGTTCAGTGTTTAAATCTGTAATCACACAAAGCTAGCACCCAGTGTGTTACATTTCCCATTCTGAGTAAATACTATGAAAAAAAAAAAAAATTACATGCACTAAAACGTTAAAGTGTTCTTGGAACAAGAAGAAAACTCACTTGAAGTGAAACAGTATTTTAGCTAGTCCTTTAAAAATAAAATCAATCTTTATGACTTCTGAAAATTGGTATGTATTAGTTATGAGCCTTATGTGGTTTCTACAATTGCTCTCTGTAAAACTTGCCAAGTGTTTTTTTTTTTTTTTTTTTCTTTTTTAACTGAAGCTGTGTATTTTACGTTAAAATTAGAAGCTCTTCCTTTGTGGCCTTTTCAACTTAATTATACCTCACAATTGTTCCTGATTTTAGAGCTATCACAGATTTAACCTCAAATCTCTCTTTATTACTAGCTAACTCTTTACTGTCTAGCATAATAATGAAAATGCTAGACAAAGAAACAGCAGAGGCAACTCCAAAGTTTCCAGCTCAAAAGCATTAAAGTAGCTCTTTTCTTCTTAAAATACCTTGCGAAATCTAGCAGTGTACATAGGTTTTATTTGAAGATTAGGATTTCAGCATTGCAACCCCTTTTGAGTGAGAGTTGGACATCTAATTAATCAGACACCCTTAGTTGCACCTAATCCTGGTATTACCCCCATTTATGTAAATCCCATAAAGTTAAAGTGGTTATATAGAATAGAGCCAGTGTAAGATAGGAACAATTCCTTCTCATCCCTCCTCACCTGTGCTATACTTTTTAAGATTTACCTTACCCTTTCCCCACTGCATGGCAGCCATCATGCAATTAACAGCTGTGCTGGTGCTTCTCTGCTGGTGTTTACCTCATACATCTTTACCATGAGGACCATGGCCACTTCTGAGAGTCAAACGGTAAATTAAAGGAAGGGGGTTGTGGCATCTGAGGTCTAAATTTCGTTAACGTAAATGAGTGGCAAGTGGGAAGTTTACCAGCCACATAAATTGTATATGGTCTGGCTGCATCTATTATACCTGCCAGAGAAACAATCCCATTGACAGAACTTTCCTTCAAGTGACTGAGGCTGCTGGGGAGACAGTGGGGGTGCTGGTGTCAGCGCGAGCCTTCATTTTGGATGACAAAGGAAAAGCAGTATGGAAAGTGTTGAGAATGGCTACAGAGGAACGATCTTCTTCCATGGGGCCAGAAGTGCCCTTTGCCATGTACCAGTTGCAAGCCCTCTCCTTCTGTCTGCTCCGTTTATCACCTATTATTAGGGTTGTCTCCTGCCAAGCAGAAACCAAGAATTCGAACCATTGTAGCCTGGTAGACCTGGTAAGTTTTCTGACTACCACTCAGTAGGTATCAACCAGGGACACGGTGTTTTGCTTGTATTTATTTGATGCTTTTTGTTCTTAATTACTTGCTTTAGGAAAGGGTGCTTTTCCTGCACTTTCCTTTTCATGAGTAATTGTGTGGCACATCTCCCAGGAAACCAGGCACCACCAGGGTTCCTCCCTGCCTTTCCTCTCACCAGAAGGGGCTGCCACCCCTCTGCTGAGTCTTTCCCGCTATCACCAGGCAGCTGCTAAGCAGGACCTGCAGATCATTCTTCTGACACATCTAGCTGCAATGGACAGGGAGCCGAAGCACTAGACTTTGACCTTCTTATCTACTTAGCTAAAGCACCTAAGCCAGATATACCCGCTCCAGCAGGTCTACAGTGCCTTGAACACTGGAGACCCCAGTTTTGCCTAGGGTTGCAGGAGCTGACATAATACAAATAATAAAGCCCTTCTGTTATCTGACAGCAATCTCTGTAGCATTGCCTTGTCCCTTCTCAATCAGCAATTATTGCAGTTTTGTATTGTAAAATCTCAACAGGATTATAGCTCTTACAGAAATACTTTGCTCCAGTGAGCCAATCAGGGATAATACACCTGAAGTCTCCTTTCTTTTTCCACGTAGGAAGGGATAGCCAACAGGAAGTTCCCTACAAAAAACCTCTGCAACATGCTCTTCAAAATAGCCTGGATTTGGTAACTTTCTGAATGTGATCCAAATAGCTTATATAATTAGCAAAACCAAATAAGCTTCCAGGTACTCAAGCCCTTCTTCAGGTCTGAAACAGAAATTATGGGAGATAATGAAATTTGACTTCCTTCTGTGTCAGCCAGGTTTTTGTTTGTTTGCTTGTTTTTCTCCTAACTGTACCTGTTGGTGCACTAAAAGCTAATACTTCTCCCTATAAACTTTGTCTCAGAACCAAAGCCTGTCTGAGGGTCTCTACGGAAGACAGAATGTGTGCACCTTAGATAATGAAGGGAAGAAGTGACCAGCTGGAATGGATTTTAATGCTACTGACACACAATTTAATTTTATTTATTGCATTAATCATATTGGGATGCCTAAAACAACGAAGAGACATCTTTATTTTTCTAATAAATAAATAAATAAATCACATTATTCAGTGCAGTCTAACCCAAGTGAGGTTTAAAATCAGGTCATCCAAGGTGATGCAACAAGAATCTCCTTTCCAAGCTAGCTACCTCTTTTGCAAATGCTTATGGCTAAGGAATGGTCAGTGATTGATGACCACTTTCTACAAAGCCATTCTATCTAGCAGGGTTATTCATCCATTTTTTACAGATAGCACTAGCACAATTGTGGCAAATCTGTTGGCTTAACATTTTGTAGCCTTGGGGGGGACTTACCTGTGATTCATTCAGCTCAGGAAGTCAGGGGGTGGACCTCCTATTTTGAGAGAATCTTCTTGCTAGTCTGTTTTTTCTAACGTGCATCTGAGTACTCCTCAGGAAAATCGGAGAAAGAAATATTTTTCTTGCTGATATATACTTCTATGAACAATCAACAAGCATTTTGTTCTGAACCTTGGTGATGAATGGTCCCAAGGCACTCTTCATAACATCAGGTGTTTCCTCTAAATGTCCTTGGGCAAATGGTAGATCAAATGTCTTTTCACTAAGGGTGGTGACATTTCAAGTTGTTTGGTTGCTAACCGCTGCCTGAAAACTATCTGCTTTTCACTTGTGGTGGGCATACAGAGATTCTGAGAAACATTGTCCTTTGGGATAGGAAAGCACTGCAGAAACATTGGATCAACTTTTTACAGAAAAACAGCTGAAGGAACCTTGGATCACGGTCATACTGTAGAGAGAGAAATACATGTCAGCTTCTTATTCTCCTGCTAGCCCAATGTCAAACAAGTCAGGTCTGGCTTGAAACAACACAGAGTGTCTGCTGAAATGCTCTGAAGAACTGCTCGGCAATAGGGATGTCTATCAGAGAGCTCACACAAATGAGCTCTCCCTCCTCTAGCAACTTGCCATTAATCCTCCTTCTTTGCTGTCACTGCAGGAGTTACTGCAGCAAAGCTATGCTCTGAGCCTCTGTTGGGAGTGTATCTGAGGCAGAGAGAAAAAAACAAAAACAAAACCCAGGAATATTCCAGGCTACCAGCACCAGGTAACTGAAATTCAAGGGCAACTCTTCTAAGGACTTCCACAACCAAATTTCAGTCCTATCTCTACCTCTCTAGTTTCTAAAACACCCTATTTCTCATAATCTCTCACACAATTTTATTTTCAGGGAAGCAGAAATCTACTATTACCTGCCTTGAACAAATGGGAATTGAGATAAGCAACTTGCTCAAAATCAAGCATCAGCCTTGAGACAGAGGAAGGAATCGAACTCATAGCTTCAGAATCACAAATTTTCATCCCGACCCCTAGAACATCATTCCTCTACTTACCATTAGGGGTTCAGGGTAGATGTTATGGGTACTTACTTCTTGAACAGGGTGGAGCCATGTGGCAGCATACCCTCGTCTCCTCCTGCAGCCTCCCACAAACTTATCAGTAGCGACAGGGTTCCATATCAAGCCAGAAAGTTTTGAAAATAGGAGCCCCTGTTTGGACTTTGTGTCCTTCTCAGTATAACTCCATATATCCCAGCTACAGTGACATACAGAGCACAATACATCGCACCTCCAGCCAGCCAGCAGTGTTTTATTTTCCTGGCTTCTATGCTCAGAAGTGCATGACGGGAAAACCAGTTTGGCCCCAAGGAGCTAGTTAATTCTAACTTTCTGAAACCTCCTTATTTTCTTTCTATGCTTATTTAGGTAATCACATTTCACTCTAGGGCATAGATTTGGAGTGTGCAATTCAAGCTGTGTTATGTTGTATTATGATGCAATATAAAACAGGGTAAGTGCTCGCTTCCTCCAGGATGCTGCATTTTGAGGCACACTACTGCCAACACGTAAGTTTCTGAAGCACAACTAATGACAAAATCACAAAATCAGGAACTACTGATTGCAACATAACTTAGGAAAGGTTAAAAAAAAAAAAAAAGGAAAAAAGAGTGAAGGACAGTTTTAAATACAAAGCTTTTTGACAGGCATTTCTTGAACTTCCTTTAAATTTTAATACAGTCGATTCTAAAGAGAAAATACAGCCTCTTTTCTCTGCCTAGCCTGCTATTTCTGCATAGTATCCAATTTCAGTATCTCTAACAAAGGCATAATCAGACTTATGATTACAGATGTGGGATATCTACTCCCACCATATTTCAAGTTGAAGCTTTAAGACCCACTTTTCACAGACTACTGCAACTATTTTTATTCTGTATATAGCTTTCTCCTTTGTTCAAAATCTCCAATTGTTTATAAATGTTTAACTATAAGGCGATACAAAAAAGCTGGATATTAAGCTATATAAAAAGAACTGTAAAAATTCTAAGATGATAACAATAATAATTAAAAAAAACAAACCCTGCATTCCCAGTTGACTATTGGCAATTAAGCCACTTTAAAATAGGTCTCACTACACAGAGATTCCTGTTGGGCCTTTTGTCACCTTCCTCCCTAGGGATGAATTGGTGGACAGAATCAGTGCTGAGAGAGGTGGCATGTGTTCCCCAATACCCATGTAGCCAAGCATGCAGTGGGTAATTGCTTCTGTCACATTACTACATTTTAGCTCCAAAAACCCATGTTGTCCTAATGGGAATAAATGAATGGCTGCTACTGAGAATAAACACTGCCGCTTGCTAAGAAAATGGCTCAAGATTGGACTGAATCAACAAATTTGGGGAGACACTGAGCTCTAGTTTCACTAATTTCTTTGTATGGTTTAATATAAGGCTGTCATCTACAGTATATTGAAAACATGGTACCTGCAGTTCTCACACAGGAAATTCCGGAATGGGTTGTATCTCAGCCAGAGACCTGTCAATCTCCTGGCTTCTCACTGAAGACTTAGAGACTGCAAATACAGAGGGAAGGTAGGCATTTAGTAGCAAAGGCAGGCAGCTGTAAGAATAACCCCAGTATGCTCACCAAGCCCTCTACTCTTACCCTTGCCAAACTATACAGGTATAATACCTGCTGACATGCTGCTTTGCTGATACTGCATTGATACATCACTTTGTGGAAATGATCTCAATTCTTAACCCGCCACAGATCATATACTCGATAAAATAAAATGCAACAGAATAATCAAAAGTAGTTTTGGACCAGTCTGGTTCCTACTGTGTGCAATTCTGCGGGGATGATTTTCAGATTATTATTGTTGCAAGCCTTAGCTATATTGTCTGGATCATCTAGATGACATCACATGGTTCAGGAAAATGATATATCTGGAAATTGATCAAAGGTTGAGGGCACACAAATGTCTTCCACGTTACTCTCCTGATGTTGCTCAGGGACAGAGTAGAGAGATGGGTCCTGTTTCTGTCTATGGCATCTGACTTGCTCAGCAATCTGGCTCAAATGCCTTGAATTTGCGAATCTTCGGCTCTTGAAACAAGTAAACATTGGATTTTAATGTGACTGAAATACACAGAATGAGGAAGTGCTAAAGCTGTATGCTTGCTCCTTGGAGGAGCCCAGGGGAGTAGCAACAGGAGCACATGGGTGAGGTAAAAAATTACAGCAACCTAACATCAAGCAATCCAACATGAAATAAATGGATTCCTATCAAACAAAACCTCTACAAGGTGCGTCTCTCTCCTGGATGCAATGTTGAAATGGCTGCTTTTTCCATTCAAAGACTGACTG
This sequence comes from Fulmarus glacialis, assembly GCF_000690835.1. Lineage (NCBI taxonomy): Eukaryota > Metazoa > Chordata > Aves > Procellariiformes > Procellariidae > Fulmarus > Fulmarus glacialis. Next base: position 9,129 of record NW_009189171.1, on the reverse strand, counting down.
ACATGAGGAGGCAAATCCTGTGTTTTGCCAGGTCTCTGAGCTACTGAGAAATAGAGGCTGCAGATACTTGGCCAAAGGATCACTTTTATTTATGATGTCAAAATTTCTAAACTTCATAATATCAATTTCTATTACAAATCCAACTGGACCAGAATTGCTAAAACATCCTTCATAACTACCTGAATGTAACTTACGCTATAAAACATTTACCACCCAAAATGAATAGATATGAAAATATCTATATTCATTCTATATTCATATGAAATGAATAGATATATGAATAGATATATGACTTGATTAGTTTCTTCTCTCTTCCCATGTGAACAGCCAGGACCAGCCATTTAAGAAAGATCAAATATTATGTTCTTTTTCTGGCAAATGACACAATCTCTCCAAAACACTCCAAGGTTTTGACTGATTCGCTTAATTTGCAGTATTTTTTACATCTGTTGAATGGGAATAGTGAAATACTGTAAGTCTCTCATTAAAGTATTTTTAAAATTCGGCATTATATTCAATTCCTGACATATCTGTGCAACCTCTTTGAAATCAAAGGCCAGTTTCTACTATATTTTCCATAACTTTTTCTCATAAACATTGTAATTTTAGATAAGGACGCTTATTTTAATTTGCTGCTTGTTTACCATTCACATAGATGTGTTATCCCTGTATTTTGATCACCAACGGTTTGTTATCTCAGAAATTCAAAAGTGATCACAAACCTGAGATTAGAGCAGGCTACTGATTCTAGTGGAGTACGCCAAAGTCTTTTATGTGTCTTGCATTACTTGTTTTTGTATATGTAGTCCTTTTGGGGAAGTTTACAGAACTAAATGTGGTAAGTAACAAATCAGACACCACAATCAGTCACTGGCAATCCTGGAAATACCAGACTGAACTGAAATGAGTTACTATCAGAAGAAGCAGAATTTGGGTCAGTGTTTCTAGAGGATTTGGAAGCTGAAGAATGCTACACGAGCACTTGATATTATTCATGATAATAAGAAAGCTTGACAGCCCCAGTTCAGCATGTCACTTAAGCATGTGCTTAAAGCTAGGCATGTTCTTTGGGTTTGTTGGTGATTATGGGTCCCAATCAGCTGCGCAGTGCTGTATATGCATGGAGGGAAAATATCCTTCCTGACCCCCCGCAGGCAATCATCTCAGCTCCTGAAGCATGAAATTAGAGTGGCCTTATCTTTGCTTGCATACTGTAACTACAAATGTTATTAGCGATCATAAATTTAACAAGCTCTATTTTAAAATTCATCCACAGCATTATTGCATGACTTTTGAAGACAGTCCTTTTTGAGAACTTACAACTTTTTTCCTTCCATCTTTTAATTTCATTTGGGTGAACTGGGGGAGGAAGGTCACCGTCAAACCTGCTAAAAAGCAAATATTAACAGTAGTGCTTAGCTCCATTTCAACTACCTTAGAACAAACAGCCACTTCTTGACGTGTAGAAATAATAACATTAAAATAAATACCACTCTGTCCTTCTCTGGAGTCTATGCAAAGACTTTGAATCTTTACACCCTGGGCAAAGGGAACCTCAGCTGCCCAATTACGAAATGTTCTGGTCTAATTGAAGTTGCCACCTGGCCAACTTTATTTCACTTTAAACCATAACCACAGTTTGCTTGTCTATTTGTTTCTTCTTTTAACGGGAAAGCCCACTGCAGCTCAGCAGAAATGATTAATCACCAGTACAGAGAAATCACCAATACAGGCAAAGATAATTGGCTGTATTTGGAAGACAGCAGGAAGAACAAAAGATCTATCAATGCCTAATATATATCAGCATAACCTTTATGTTCAGAGAGGGATTCATTGCAGGTATTACTACTATCTGGAAGGAGAGAAAAGGTGAATGGCAGCGCTGCCTCCCACACATGGAATACCCATCTCTCATGCACAATGAACAACATGTGTTTTTCAGTTCAGATGACTTTGTGCTTTAGCTTGAGGAAAACCAACAAAGACACAGTGAAAATAAACCCTCCATGACCTGGGGTGGGGCAGAGTATATTTCTCACTTGACCTTACTTGAAACCCTTCCCCCCGGCAGATGAGTTCCCACTGCGACTTAAACCGTGAACAGCAGATAAACAGATGTTAATAGTGTCTTTGCCGAAACACTGTGCTAGTCCAGAATCCTGCTAATTGTGAAGGAAAATGCTACTGGGCTTTTTCCTCCCTTCTGTAGGCAGCTGTGCTAAAGGAGGCATTCTGAAAGGACTACAATTTTGCTGCAGGCTCACAAAATAGAAAAAGCAGAGTTATGAGGGAGAAAGCCCTTTACTGAACATCTCTTCAAATAAGCTTACTTAACAGTCAGATGGGAGAAGACTGGTCTCTCTCTTTCTTCTTGCTTCCAAGCCTTTTCCAGGGTGAATACCCCGAGATTTACACTGCATTCAAACTTCTGCATGGAGGCCACTGTTCACCCTTCTGGCAAGCCCTTCCTTACATTCTGTTCCTGATCTCCGTGTCTTTGATAACACTGATTTAAGTTAAATCATTATATCAGAAACCTACTGAAGCATCTGACAGAGACCATATTGTACTTCACTCTGAGTATTTGCAACAGCAAAAATAATCCTTGGTGCAAAGTACCTGCAATCAACGGAAATAAAACTAAAAAAAAACAGAAATGAAAGGGTTCCTCACATGATATCCTCACACAAACCTCTTGGAGTAGCTGCCAACTTGGCCAAGGAATGAAGCAGGGACTTACAGACCCAAGCACAGGATACTTAAACTAATGAGGGCTATAACAGACTCATTTTGTCTGCAGAATAGGCACAGAGGAACTAACATCAACATGCCACCATTGCTGTGCCAAAATGTACATTTGTACCTTTGCTTTGAAAAAAGGTACATGCTCTGGAGCATCAAGGGGAGTTCAATAGCATCTGTACTCAGCAGGTGGAACTATTTTTGGTTTAAGATTTGGGTTCTGGTACATGAGTTCTTAGGTAAAAGAAAAGTATCACAAGTTGTCTTTTTTTAGTTGGATGCTATCTGCATGTACCCGTGAATACAGTGAGGACTTGAAAGTTGTTTTCTAGAAAACTAGATGCAAACACTTTCTTATCCACCTCAGAATACAGTGATGCAAAAGAACTTTATGGGGTTTCTGTGGTCCAAATGGCAGACTTTAGTGTAAAAAAAAGAAGAAAAAAGTATTGGTGGGAGAAAGCGTCGACAAAAATAAAGAAAAAGGGCAACCTGAAAGCTTTTCTAATTTCTATGGGGATTCTAATTCCTGTAGATTGGAGAAGGTGAAGAGAGTTGAAGAATAGGAGGATGTGCACAAAAAGAACATCAAAATTAACTGTTATAGCAGAGAAAGCAGATGAAGTAGAAAAGCAGATACAGAACCTCACCGCAGTACTGCTGGATCAACTTCCAGGTCAAGCAACATGGAGCAGCTATGAATACATCTAGATTTTCTATACCTTGGGCTGGGAGTAGAATATGTTCTCCTTTTCAAAAAATAATATGTACACATTTTTCTCCCTTTGAGAGAGAATGACTTTCTAATGTGGAGGAAATGCAGGTGCAACAATGGTTCCTAAATGTGCTAAAATGAGGTCTCCAGTTGGTAAATGGGTAACAGCTTCTCTTCTCTTATTTTTTCCCCTTTGCTGGAGCTTCCGAACATTATTCGAAAGTAAATGCATTTCAAGTGTATGGATGCACTTACGTGCAAAGTGCTATTGCATCTCCTTTTTTTTTTCTTTTGCCCTTCCTTGCTTCTAACATTACCAAATGATTTTGAGCTGCAAGGCTTTTACAGTAATGGAAGCTCCAATTCAGCTGAATTCAAAATCCTCTTTACTATGAATACCGATGGACAACACAAGCAACATTAAAACTACCTGGATGGTTTATTTTATTCAGGCATCAGTTACATTACTATGTGTAAGAAATTACTTCATGTGTTTAAACAGTTAAGAAAAGAAAGACAGATGGGGTCAAGAGGGAAGAGAGATCTGCCTACTGGAAAGAAAAAATGGGAGGATGCCCACTGCTTTGTGAGAAGCATGATGTCAAACGAAGAGACATCAGGTTGGCAAATCCAAAAACTATACACCCTTTGTAGTGGTTTCTAAGCTTCACAAAACACCTCTCTGCAAGCTTTCACTCCACATTAAGAGCTTTTTTGATGCTTTAGTACGTTTTCATCACACTCTGAGATAACTGTATTGTTATGATATTATTATCATTACTATTTTTAATACTAATAATGCGATTTGTCATCCCAGTTGAGCACAGAGGCCACAGGAGGAGAAGTCTCCTCCTCAAAGCCAAACAACTGCACCTAGAGATGTGGAGAAAGTATCAAAAGCATGCTGTACCCTGTGCTGTTTTGCCCCACTGGAGTTCATTTAATTGGATATTGGGACTGACAACATTAACACGCAGCCTGACAGGCGATGATAGGGGTCCATCTGTGGCTGGTAAGCTGGACTGATCAGATCAGGAAGGCTGCTGGCCTGATCTCTGGCAGAAGTTCAAAGCCTGAATTAGATCTTGAGGCAACACTTCTATCCTTGTATGATAAAGCGGGGAAGTGAATATGCCTTTAATTTGGAGACGAGGTATCCAGGCTATGAAGCTGACATGTGCGTTTTTGTCAAATATTTATACCCTGTTTTACACAGGAATGGATAGAAAATCACCTTCAAAAACTGAACAACCTGAGAAGTCTTTTTTTTCCTTTTGAAGTTTAAGTCAACTGTATATCACTCAACAGTACAAAAATAAAACTCCGACAAAACAAAAATGGCAAAAAAAGAGCAGAGAATTACACCCATAGTATGTGCAATTCCAACTCAACAAAAATACCATCTTGTGAGCAAGCACTTTCAAGTAAGATATGAAAAAGATAACTTGGAGCTTATGATACAATTAATCCTGATGCCACATCTACATGCAGGGAAAATGGAGAGAAGATGTTAGGGTAGATTGCAAACCAAACCAAAAACACAGGAACAAATCATATCCCTGTAACCTGAAAAAAAAATTACATTTATCTTAGGCTCAGGTGCATGAGATCAGAAGAGAATGTTGCACAGGGCTAGATTATAATTAGCATTTATACACAGGCAGTGGTGCCACTGCCTTACAGGAGACCCAAAAGAGGCTGATGCAACTGCCAAGGGGTGAGGAAAAGGAACATTCCCTCTTTTTTCACCCATGACTACAGAAAGGCCTTGCAGGACAGGACTGCAGTGTAGTGCAGGACCCTGACCCTTGTGCCCTGACCCCTAAATATCCAACAAAAGGAGCTTCAACATGAGAGAAGGTATCACTCCATGAAGCAAAGGTAAAGTGGGCTTTCTCTCCCTTTGTCCTTTATAATCTGCAGAAGACATGATTCACTGAGGAAGACTCTCTACCTGAGCCTAGTGCTCCCACCAGTAACAAACTGGTCCATTGCTGTTGCATAGAGTTCTGAGGTTGCCTTGACCGGTCTTCAAGCCTACTTTCACAAAAGAGCTGCACCATTTGGCTTTCCAGGTGCTTGTGCTTCTTCCTCCTGCTGCAGACTAGCTGACCACCTTTCAAAGGTGGCCCAGGAAGACACAGCATGTGGGAGGAAAAGAGGAGGGGATCGGTCTTTGAGCATGCCAATGACTAAACCTCCAGTTGCTTCTTTTCAAAGGCTTTCTTGTTTAGCAAGGAATGCAACAAATTCCCCCGGCATATGCTTGCAGGGCCACCTTGTTTCAGCTTTTATTTCTTCGTTTGTTTCTTCAAAAGGATCGACAATATTATAGGAATGAATATCAACAGAACAGGAGAAAGTTAAACAGCATCCTGCTCTGAAACAATCTGGTTAAGGCAGAGAGCATCTATGCCACTGTATTTTAAATAGGCATTTGGAAGAGAAGTAGCTTTGACAAGATGATAATTCAGGCCTTTTGACTCCATCACATCAAAGCGAATCTATCTGGAAATTCTCAGAGGAAACAAAGTTTTGCTGAAAAATGCGAAATTCTTGACCCTGACCTGTTTTGTTTGCAACAACAGGGGTGTTACAAACTTCTGCCAGAGCAAAGCAGTGTTTCTAGGATCCCAGATAGATTTGTCCCTGCTTCTGAGTCACTGGGAACCCTGCCTGGCAATTTCTGTCATCAGCTGCAGAATAAGGGCATTCTCAGTTTATTTTTTTTTAATTGGCCTTCAACTGGCAATAACTGTCTGAAAGAAAGAAGAAGAAAAAAACCCTCATTCCCCAAAGCAATCAAACAACCCCCTCACAAATATATGGTGAACGCAAAATCTTCTTTTATGACGTGACCTTGATTTTTTTCTCTGTCAGTAAAGAAAATATGACTATACTGTCAATAGCGGATGTTACTGATCTGAGATCACTTGGGTTTTATCTACATGAGGGATTTACACACATTTTCCCACTGAGCAGGCAGTAGCAGAGGTAACAATAGTGGTTGCAGTGAATAAGCTCTGGAGGCAAGACCTATATTTTATTTGTCTTTTCAAATGACTTATCAGCTTCTTCAGCTGTTAGAATACTTTTCTCAGGAAAGGGAAGAGAGGACAAATCATTGATATTGCTACCTCCACTAAATCCAGGCCCATCTCTCACTTGGGATAAATTGGTGGAAACACACTGAAAGCAATGAATTAATGTTTATTCACAATCAACCTGAGGATCTGTATTTTCGTATGTGAATACAAACCCATAGAGAGAGTAGAAGCAGGCAACAACTGACACTAGATTGATTTTCTCATTTTCTGAGTTTGGCAGTATGTTACACATCCCAGGAGCAGATTTGCCACTGGCCTAATACTTCCCTACATATATAATATTTCAGAGGATGCTGCTGAAGTTTTTGCCGTTACTAATTTAAATATTTGCCCATTTCACAAATCTCAGCTCAGTTTCTCTTGCTTCATTTCCTCACCACTCTATGGCACACAGTGGCTTACTGCAAATGAATAATACCAACCCTGCAAACTGGCAGATGCAGAAAAGAGCTACATTAAATTATTTTTCTTAAAATTGAATTAATCCAGCCACTCATGTTCATTGGCTCAAAGTTTTACAGCCCTTGCAATGGCATCTTTTCTCCCTGGAAACCAGTAGCCACACTGCACATCTGCAGAGTGCACCTACATGGGTGTAGGTGCGTTTCTTCTCTGATAATACTTGTGTCATTCTGACAATTTGATAATTTCTGAGCAGTCCTGGCTCCCAGACACCACACTGTTACAATGCACTGTGAAAGTACCAGTGAAATTAGTGGACTTATCCTATGGCATCTGAAAGCTTCCTCGTGCGAGTTGCCCAAAGCGAAACCTTTTCTTTTCTATTTGCAAATGACATGAACGAGAAAAGAAACAAAGTTGGCCACAGCTCCTTAGTACCTGATTAACAAAGTACATCCTGCTCCAGCATGCTTGAAGGATAACAATTCAATTTAAATGTATACGTTAGAAGCACATGTTACAGCTGGTTCTGTGCACTTTTAACTGGCTTAACTACCAGGTTTACAAAGAAGTGGAACTCTTGCTGAGATATTCACCCAGTACAGAATGACACAACACCACAGATTGTCAGTTATCCAGAATAAATCAGAGTTGTGTAGTGCCCTTCTTTCTCAGTGTTGTTTTCTAATCCAAAACATTCCCCTTGCTCTCATATCCATCCCTCCAAGTACTGATGGAAGCAAACTTATACCAGGGGATTTCACAATGTGTCACAAAAGCTTAAAAACAAATTTAAAAAGCACAAAACATCACTTATTTCTGACATTTACCAAAACGTCTGTTCCAAAACTGCACTATTACTGCACTTTTTAGGAAAAATTTTATCAAGTTTTATGTCTGTCTTAATTCAGTCATCAATAACAATATCACAGTTTTGCTTGTTATCTCATTAATCTGGTGTTACCCATCCTCCTTCTCATAAAGTGTGCAAGAGTATTATTATAACCTTGCTGTTTTTTTAATTGCTGTTAAAAATCATGGTGATCAGAGTGCTCTCATCCTTTTTGGCAGCAGTTTCCTAGCTTTCTAACAGACTGTTTTCCACCTGGTTTCACTTCAGGATTGATAATTTCCCTCTGGCTGGCAACCCCCTCTATTGCAGCTGCATTTCTATCAGGGTCACATGCTCAGTCTGGGTAGAGACATCTTACATGAGGAACTGTGGTAACTTGGCCAGATCATTAAATTCTCCTTTTTCCCCTCACATTTCTTGTCTATCCAGGAAATTCAGAATAGGAGAATATGCATAAGATGGGGGCTCTGCATTTTAAGCACCTTGAAAGATGCGCTTATTTTTTCTCACAGAGAGAGGCCTGCAGCTGTGGGATGCGATGGGGGTTCCACCAGATGAGACTTTCAGGATCAACAGGAAGCAAAAGTGGAAAAATGTAACATCTTGCATTATCTTCTCAGGATAGCAGACTAGGTGATCGAATAGGCTTTACTCATCTTCCTAAATCTGTGTACACCAAGTAAATCTTGATTTCATGCTTTCTCTGCATCAAACTCAATATACTTGATGGCTAAGGAAAAAATAACCCCAAAAGCCTCAACCCATTTCTACATTGAACTTAAAATAAAAGCACAACTCATTTAATCTTTAAATTTTACATCTGGAAGCGACGCGTATGGAATTTTACGGCTGAACAAAATTTTTAAAGTTCCACCATCCTGGACTCTGTGAAAGTCTGAATATTTCCTCTGAACTTATAGTGTGTCTTTATGGTGTGACCCCTAAACTCCATGGTATGTGGAGGATCTGAACTGCAATTAATAATACAGTATTGTAAATGGCAATGTAAATTACTTTGAAATGTTCCAGAGGTTTTTGCAAAAGCAAATCAGAGTTTGTGGTTTTCTCTGAATATCTAGATATAATGGCTTATATGGATATATGTACCCGGCTTTGGATTGTAAATTAGAGAATTCTGAAATTTACAATTGTGCTCATGCAAGCAAGGTTTGCTGGTGTAGGTAGCAAAGAGATGCGGTCTGAGATATGGATGCAAGCCAGTTCCCCAGATCTAAATATCAAATGTTAAGGGAACTCTGCAACCTCAGTATAAATCCATATCTGAAAATATCATAGAATCATAGAATCAT
>NW_009189170.1:0-2421 GCF_000690835.1 Fulmarus glacialis | reverse complement strand
CGGGCAGGGTGGCCAAGGGACCTGGCCGCCGGCTGCTCTCCAGTCGTGCCGGAGAAAAATCTTCACCTCTTTGCTATTTACCTGGGGTGAATACAGGCTATGAGGCCGCGTCCCTGCCGTGGGCATTGTGAGAGATTGTCTTTCAGCAGACAAAGGGAAGGAGAAGCAGAAAGAAATGCGAAAGCAGCGAGTTCTGCCTTGCCAAACCAGCCAGGCAGACTGGTTCTTTTTTTAGCTGTTTTGTGACTGAAGGAACTTCCAAGAAAAGAAAGAAGGAAAAAAGCCCAACATTTTGACTGAGATTACCAGTACGTGAAAATACTTCATGGGCCAAGGATGTAGCCTCAAAGGATTCTGAAAGGGGTGGCAGGGTTTAAATCTGGATGATTCACGGTAAATAATAGAAATTGTTAAAATAAAGAAAAAAGTTTACATTGCAGACATGCAGAGCAAGATAACCTAAGCAGCAGGAACTGCGCCCGCCCAAGGCCAAGCCCGTATCCCGAACTCCCGCCACGTGCGATTTGCAAACAACTGGCAGCGGGATGCTGGGGCGAGGGCTGCGCCCCAAAGCCTTACCTGGGGGGGCTGCCGCTCACCCTCCCAGGCGCTCAGGGGAGGGGAGCATTGCCCCTCTGAGACTGGAATGAAATATATGACAGATGGTTTAAAAAAAAGCAATTATCAAAGGGGAAGATTTTGGAACATATCCTTTGAAATAAAAATTTGTTTAGCATTTTTAGCAGCTGAAATAATTTTCAGAACATCTGATGAGAGATTTAAGTGCTTCATTTCCTCCTCTCACTCGCCAAGCCATCCGTTTGAAGATTGTCTGTGGCACATCTAGTTCTCTGTTTTATTGCTATTGGTATTTTTCATTGGATAATGGTAGAATTAGAGATCAATGGAAGAGAGGTATGAACCACAATATTCCCGTCCGTTTGAATGTGCGGGTGCTTTTGAAATGTTCCACGGCTTTGCAGAAGATGGAAGAAATGTATTCTGTGATTCTTTAAATACAACTACATGAAAGTATGTCTTATTACATCTTGCCTTTCTTCCCCATTTTTCTCTGTTCTTCTGTTCTTCCTCCGCAAAAAAAAAAAAAAAAAAGAAAGAAAGAAAAGGGAATTAGCCGTCTATCTTGTCCGTTACCCATAGGAAGTGCTAGATCACTGGAAAAATTAATAAGATCACATACCTGAAGGTGAGAAAGTACCCCTATATCACAGGCTGCAGACAGCTGCCCAGCCATGCAATATAACTTCTCTTTGAGCTCTAAGATGTGATCTTCGTTTAAAGGTTAGAGAAGAAAAACTACCACTTCATTACTTAAATGTTAAGAACAGATTGCTGTTAAAAATTTGCAATTTCTCTCTAGCCTGAGTGTGTTAATTTTCAGTTTCAAAATTTCCAGCCCTTTTCTTCACGGGCTCCTGCTGGAGTCGGAGCCAGGCGGGTACTGCTGCCTGTCCACCCCGCGCGTACTCGCTTGGATGTGAATTCACATTAAATTCACCAGAGCTGCTTGCAACTGCCACTCAAGGTGATCAATGGCTGGAGATCAGTGCAATGAAGGTTTTTGTGTTCAGAAGATGCTTCTTAAGAAGAGTGAGAATTTTATACGGAATGCTTGCTAGTTTTTAAGGACAAAGGTAAAAAGAAATGAGGCAAGTTCCTTGATGCTGCGCTCGCCCGACGCTGATTTTCAGCATTTTCTGAAACTCGGGACTAATTGCTAATTGGCCTCAAATAGTTTCCATGAAAGCAGATCTCGAGTCATGAAGAGGTCTTCCAGCCTACCCACATAACCCAGCCGCAGGCAAGGGTCAACTTATTTATTACAGCTTCTGGACTCAGAGTAAAATAATATTAACAATAAACTATTCATTAATAAAAAACACGCAGCAATAGTAAGCGCTTTTCCCTAAATTCAGATTCAGTCTCTATGTAAACAATGGCACCAAAATTGAAGACGAGGTCCCAGCTGCTGTGGATTTTCCACCCGCAGATGGTGGCCTTCCCCCTGGCACCCACCTGAGCCCGCGCACCGCGGGTGCTGCCCATCGGCTGAATTCGGACGTGGTGTCGGCAGCGGGTCCTCGTGCTCAGAAGACAGATCCCTCCGACGGGAGCTGCCCGTGCAGGCGGAGGGCATCCCGGTTCTCCTGGGCGGATAATCTCCACGTTGGGGATCTCCGGGAAACCTCTGGAGATGCTTCACGTTCCATGGGATGAGTCTCGGAAAAGAGGATAACAAGGCCCTGAATGAGATTAAAGAAGTTCGCTGCTTCTGGTGCGAATTTGGAGGAGAAATGCACTCTAATCTCCCACCGAAGGGGAGATTCAGGGCCTTTAAGTCTCCTAAGCCGCGTTCGTCAGGGCTCAGCCACGAACTTCCCTCCAGCTCTGCAGCTCCTT
>NW_009189169.1:5896-12626 GCF_000690835.1 Fulmarus glacialis | reverse complement strand
ATCTTTTTATATATAAAAATAAATAAACACACACACAGAGTGCAGCTAGATTCCAAATGAAATCATTAATTTAAGGACTTCACTTAGCTGAAATCATTAATCTAAGGACTTCAACTTCACTCAGCTGAATGTGGAAAAGATACTAAAGTCAGGTTAATAAAACAATCCTGAATGCCTCTATCTAGGCTGAGAACCCTCTAACAGAAACCTGTTGCCAATGGCTAGGCTCCTGAAGGCAACCTGGAAGCTTAAACTCTTAGTCAGAGACCGTGCCACCATGTGCAAACACCTGAATTACTGTACATTAGAGACTGTACATTAGGAAAACAAGTCACACCTATTCCAGGAAGCTATTAGATGAATCACAACTGTAATCAACTTTGATGCTTCAAGGGTCAGTTTTCTTCAGAGTAGAAAACAACGCCATCAGTAAGAGAGCAGCATCTGACATGCTACTTTTGAGAAAATGTATTTCATTAGAAATATTAATTGATTTTAGTTGTTTGTGCCTTACAAGGATATTAAACACAGTGAATACTTGAAATGTGGCAAGGAACTATACACGTGGTGATTATACACCGCACTACAATACCTACATAGAATCATACAGTTCAAACACAGCAGGAGTCCACCACCTAACCAGCTTAAACTGTAAACAGACAAGTCCTAATGTAGAATAGCTACAAATAAAGAACTTCAAATTTCTTTTAATGAGATAATACATTACCTTAAAATTAGAATGAACCCTGTTGTTATAGAAGATTCCTAGGGGTGTAAGCTCTGACTTGGTTTCAATGGCTAAACTATGAGAATCTCCTGTAGCAACCCTGTGGAACAAATACCATATTCCAGCATCCTGCAAGTAAGAAGAGAATGATACTACTTATAAGTGAGTCTGATACTACTATCAGTTCTGATGTATCTAATCACAAAATAAATGTATGGTAAGTTGAACTTGGATATTGTAAGTAAGGAAGCGAATAAGTACACAGCCCAAACCAACTATGCATAATGGAATACATTTTTCAAAATAAAATCTCCAAACAACTGCTCAGTGAGAAAGTGTAAATTTGCAAATAAGGCTATATTCTAGTGAATAATATGCGCTAAAAAGTGTTTTGCTTCTCAGTGAAGCCATGTAACACCACACATTTAAGATCCTCTAATATTTCAAACCAGAGAAGTGTCAGAGTTAATGTAATTTTTCTATTTCAGTAATATTTCATCACACACACTTCATTTTCCTTTGTTTACTGTAAATCATACCATTTACAGTAAAATACTCAAAACCCCTCCTCTCCTTACCGTTACAGTCTGACTAAGGTTTGTTCATCTCTGCTCACATCAGAATTTAAAGACACAGCCAAAAAAACCCACAAGAGCTTTCAGAAGAAGGCAAAAAAGCACATCAAGAAGTCTAGCCAGTTCAGAGCACTCTGCCAATAACATGCAGTAATAATTTCAGCATCTGTTCATTTTCTCCACTTCAACATCCCTGCTCTTAAAGAAGCTGGATTTATCTGCTAAATGAGACCCATAAAAGTTCCCCTTTCAACAATGTCTGGGTTCACAAGAGGTGGCATCGTGACAGCACCTGCATAGCAGATACCCACAAACATGAAAAATTTTGCCTGACCACATGCTCTGTGCCCTTATAAAATAAAAAAAAAATCATTGCATAAGGCACATTAAAGGGTTAAACAGTAGCTAAAGAAACACTGCGTGCTGAGTGCTCCATCTCACAAAAAATAGTCATCGTCCTCCTGTTCTAAAAACGTGGATAAAGCCAATTCACCCTTGCTTAAAAGATTTCACGCATCTCACTCTGAGAATATACTCATTTTCCAAACAGTCCTGGAAATTCTGCTTCTCAGTAACATATTCCCATCCGTAATGATGACACACTTTGACATTTCTGGTGATTAACAATTCCAAAGCAAATGTGGATATTCCATTAATAAAAATACCAAAATCTTACTTCACATATAATTAAATACAGCTCTGTGCTTGGCAGACTAAAGTAATTTTTATCCAAAACACATCCTGGTGCTTGGAAAAAAGTTTAATAAACTTAAAAGCTCCTTAAGCACTTGCAAGCATTCAGAAAAACGAAACAGGTTTTTTCCCCCCCTCCCTTTCTCATATACAGCTCAAACAAAAGAAGTATCTATTGCTGATACACCCATACAATAGGCTTCATTGTGTAATGAAGGAGCTGGGCGGGGTGATGGAATTATTTTATTTGCTTGTGAATTGTTACAGTTTATACCAGCAAAAGCTCTACAGTGCAGAGTTTGTATGAACACGGTTGAAGTATTCTGTTTCTGAAACACCATAAGCTGTAGTCCCTTTATACCAATGTGTTTACACCTCTCATGCAAGGGAGGTGCGTCAGAGCCGCAAAACTTCGTAACATACACAAATGCTTGCTCTGACCACGCACATTCTGGGATACGCTACAGAGGCAGAAAGAGACCTTGCAGGTTTTAAGCACCAGATCAAGGAAGCTGTTTCCTTTAACTTAGCCTGCAATGCTAAACAAGGTAAAGGAATATTACATAAAGCAGGCAAAATGCAAAGACATCGCGTTGGGACAAGAAGAACACGTTTGATTCGATAAGTGTGTCCCGATCCTTCCTAGTGGTAGACAGTCAACTAGAAAAGTTTGCCCAGAAAAAAAAGAAAAAAAAAGCCAGACCACACAAAAAGCAGGCCAAAATTTTCTAGATGTTTTTTATACTCTAGATACTGAAACATTTTGAATCCTGTTCTATTAATAACAGTTTGTTATGTATTCTGTGCCTAAGAATACACTGACACACACTCATGTTCTACTTCCAGCACTGGAGCCTTTGCAACAACAACAACAACAACCACCACCACCTTTCCTGTTTTCCATTCCCACTGATCTCTTCAGAAAAATCCACTCAAAACCCTGCACATCTCAGCCTCTCATCCAACGTAGAACAGACTCCAGCCCACTCCTCCACAACAACTACTGCGTAGTTCAGCTTTACTTCGCAAGCAGCTGTGTCAAGAGATTTGCACTAATATAAGGTTCACAAGTAAAAACATATCAGCAGTCATTGATGGGAAACAAATGACTAATGACTGATAATAGAAGTGTTTTAGCTGTTTCTTACACAACGAACATTTTTGTAGTCATTTTTCACTCTAATGACTACAACTATGAAGACAAATCTTGCAGAGCCGTCACACAGCAAACTCATGACAACCTACAGAAAATACAGAAGCCTTAATGTGAAATGCACTAGTTCTTCAGAAATAAAAGGATTTATTTCTACATACACACACTGACACTATCGTTAGGTCTATTAACTACAAAGAGAAAGAGATCTCCTCTGTTCCAGCCAGAACAAAGATTTTTGGCATCTCTTTGATGCACACCTAGACAAACCCTGCACTTGTAATGCCAATATGCTGCCAAACGTAAAAAGAACATATTCACACATAAAAAAGAAAAATGCATGTGTTTTTGGCAGTGTAAATGTTGCAGGTTTTACAAACACCAGTAGCATGAGTAGTTTGTGTTGAATTACCTCACCTGTGAACCTGCTGCTGCATTATTTATAAGGTGATTGTTGGGATGAGAAATCCAGAATGTCGAAACTGCCCTGAAATATTATTCAGAAAGAAGTTATTACGGAAAAGTTTTGGCTCCTACAGAAATATCTCCTCTTCATAACAAGCACACCAGAAAAAGCTAAACTGATGTCTGAAGTCATGACTTCACATATGAAATAAAAATCACAAACCCCTCCCCCCCACATAGAAGTAAAAAATGCTTCTTTTAGTTCAATGCACAGGATTTTATTTAATGTTGTTCAGATAATCTGTGTAATGATAACCTGTTTTAATAAGCTCCTACAAAAGATTAGTCGTATGCAGAAAAACTAGCGGTGACAACTTGAAAATGTGCATGCCTTTACACAGAAGTAAAGATATGGCCTTAAAAGTCTATTGAACAAGTATCACAAGAAACAACAATCTTTCTACAAAACAACTTATTTTTTCTCTTTAATAAAAGACTAAACACTTTTTTTTTTTTAAATACCACTGCTATGTGAACTCCCTTTAAGGTGTCTGCATTCATTAAATTACACATAAAAATGTTCCCATCTGTATACTGTCAAGAGATCATCAGCAGTTTAACTGCTGCAGCTGGTTTGGTTTTACTTTTTCACTGTGAAATACTCACATGCAGTCTGTGGCTGGCACTGGGACGTAGCTTCCATACACTTTATCCCTAATACCAATACACATGCTGCTGTTTCTATCTGTAGGAAGAAGAGTGCCTGGTTTCGTGACTAGCCCAAGGTTGTGGAACAAAGTATTCCTCTGCTCAATGCCATCTTCTGTGAAGAAACAGTGACCTAGTGTGTCATAGCCAATGGTGTCCTTTATCTGCAGAAATACAAGTTCATTATGTCAGTAGCAATAGCATTTACTGAGATTTATTTGACAAGTACCATTTAGTTTTACTATCTTGGCACAGCTGCAGAGCAAAGCTTCAGTATCAGCAGTTCAAATGATTCAAGCATACAGTTTTATTTATCCCTTACAAACGCACTACTATATCTGGAGAGCTTAGCTGCCTGAAAGAAATCGAAAAAACAGAAGGGTGAGATCTGTTAAAAATAAGTTACTATTTGCACTTGTTCATTTATTCGTTGCAATAAAAAAAACATTGCCGAGCATTAAACTTAAAGAAAGGAGGGGGCTATTTTTGCTCTAAATGCTCTTTATAACATTTATTTCAACACAGTATGTTTTACTCTCCTTGCACCTACCAGCAAGCCATTAGTTGCATGAACAGTCACACATCTGGAAAAACAGTGATGAATGGAAAGACCTTCCAAGTAAGTCTTAAAACTATAACCTCCTTTTTCATCCACGTCCCCGCAAAGGTGAAAGTGAACAGGGTAACTTCCAATCTGCTGCTGGCCCATTTGCTTCAATTCCACATGGGAGAGATGAACAGATGTAAAATTCTTCAAAATCTAAAAATATAATGAGAAGTCCACAATGAATAACCAACTATTTGCTTTTTAACCAATGGAAATTTAAGTTAATACATCATCTGTACCAGATGTACAGAAGTTAGATGTACACAGTCAACACAGGCCAACACAATAAAAGTTAGAACAATCGTTACTGTCTTGCTCTGTATCCCGCCTTACAAAATAGTATCCTTCATAAATAAGTGTAAAAGCTAAATCTCCATGTGGCTAAAACAGAGCAATTTTCACCAGACATATTGCCACTTTACTGTTTGGTCTTTACCAGCTGGCATGTTAAATATTCTTTATGTATAACCACGAACCATCCAAATAAATAGAAGTCACCCATACCAGGACCTGCCTACACTGAAGCTGTACCAGCGTAGCCCACCCGCGACAGGCTTAGTTGAATAAAATCACAGAATAATACAGATTCAAAGGAACCTGTTGAGATACCTGGTCCAATTGCCAGCTCAGCAAAGACAGTTGCTCAAGCACATTGCCCGAGGAATACCTCCAGCCAGAGAGATGCTCATATGACATCAGTTGCTTCTTCCCTTTCATTTTCCTGGTATCTAAGCAGAATTTGCCTTCTTGAAGCTTGGTCCGATTGCCTCTTGGCCTATCACTGTGCACCTCCAAGAATTGCTCTGGCCTCTCTGAACCCTCCCCAATGCCTGAAGACAGCAACGAGATCCCTCCTCTCTGCCTTCCCCACAAACAAGCCTTGTTCTCTCAGCTCCTCCTCACTCATCATCATGTACTCCCACACGCTACCTCCACCGGACACACCCCAGTGCACCTACACCTTCTTTGCAGCGGGAACCCAAAACTGGACACAGCACTCCAGAGGAACTTCTTTATTAAGGAAGATATGAAACTGCCTTCAGCATCATGCAACTTCACAGTAACGCTACCTAATACAAAGTAAAAACGTAATGGGGCCATACCAGTAACACAGGAAAGCAAAAGTGTTTTCTTCCACCTACCCTGCTACGAAAGCAGGAACCAAGTGCAACAGCTAAACTGCAAGGAGCTAAGCTGAGAAAAAAACCTTTTTGTTGTTTCACTAACTTACCTGTATGGGGGAATTTATCAAAAATAACCATTTTCATATGTACTTTGTCCTCTAGGGAAATCAGTAATACGGCCTTTTTTCCCCGCTCCTCTAACAGCACTCCTAAGGTTTTTATGCCTAAAATACAGAGGTCAAAACCAGGCATCCCCGAGATCTCCGCTTCTTAACATTTAAATGCACTAACGCAGTCGCCGTTGTGAAACTACAAACCAACACCTCTCCTCAATGCCACGAAGCCTCCTTTATGCTACTGTCCCAGTGACCAGTAGAAAATCCAGGATGATCAAAAACCCTGAGGCCATTAACATCTGCTGGTGCCTAGGCTCCCTCTGCTTGGGCGCGCAAGATTAACATAATCCGAAAACGCTTTTAGTGGTGAAGTCTAGGTTTGGCAGGAGACACTCAGCTACTCTGAACAGTCCCCTGGGAACAGTTTAACAACTTTGATGACTCAAAATGTTTGTTTTCTGTTCTATCTTCCAGACATCTGAGGGGTCTGCTGTATTTGCGCTATTGTGGCAATCAAGGTCAGGCTTTGCAAGATTCACAGCTTGTCATTATCTTCTTTCATTACATTATCTTAAACACAAAAGAGTGCTTTGAGCCCACCTACTTCTCTTCCATAAAACAA
>NW_009189169.1:0-5865 GCF_000690835.1 Fulmarus glacialis | reverse complement strand
AGGGAAAGGGCATATTTTCTTTCCCACCATTATGTCCACCACTATAAAATTAAAATCTGCATCCAAATATACAAGAAAGAGAGATTTAAACTGTGACCAGCACATAATGAGCACAAATACATTTGCATTTAAAATACAAGGCCTCAAACTTCTCCAGCATCAGTGAAGAGCTGATACACTGCTGCTCAATCCTTTCATCTAAAAACATAAGTGAATATGAGTTTAAGTATTAGTTTCTATAATGCTACTTTCCCTCAGCTTTCTTTATGTCTCTGGTAATGCAAGAAATTAGAAGCAGTTTCCTTTACATAACCTTAGTACTTTCAATTTTTAAAAAAAATTAAATAAAAAACCACCATGGTCCAACTCAGTTTCTCTCCTCTCCATGCCTCTCTAGGGCCCAATTTCAGATGAGTCAGATCTCTGGGATTCAATGCTCATCACTTGGGGAGGGAGAAAGGCAGTGAAAGGAGGGAAGACAGAGAAAAGTGATAAAATTTTATTCTGTAATATTACAGGATGCACATACATGGACATCACTTGTAAGGTTTAATCCCTGCCACACAACATTGCAATGTATGCCGGACACTTCTACAACATTTCATGCACTGATATCCCTTCCTCCAATTCTGCAGGCTAAGTCTTGATGAGTCAAATCTAATTTTGGGAAAGCTGAGAATGAAGTCATTTCTGTGCAGTGCAACTGTATGAATTGATGGTCGTGAAGTTTTCAAATCCCTCCAAGTATAGCATTAATCTTTTTGTCCTCAATATGCCTTTACATGACACAAAGCTACTTCAAAGTATTTTTCAGACCTTGATATGTCCACCAAATGTATCGTAATTGAAGAACTGACACTCCTTTTCACGATAGCAGGTATTTTCTGTCTCCCCCTTGATTACGATGTTCCTCGTAAGAACTCCGACTTCTGCCCTCATGTCCACTCCGTCAATAACTTCTCCTATATGAGGAAACTGAGGATTTTCTGTCCAAAAACAGTTTTGAAGAGGCGGGGGAGAAGTTGTCATTGATTAAAAACAAAACCAACTTATTTTATATAAGCAAGCTAATTGTAGCAACAAAACCCATGCATTCTGATACCTTAACATGCTGTTCTCTCTTAGCTTTTCTTACACTAAGGCACACAAAAAGCTCATAATTGTTAGATGATAAACATTAACCCAGCTAACACCAAGCAAATTCCCCCCTTCCAGACTGCGGTTGAGTCAATGATAGTTAAGCATCTTGCAGGATGACGAATCAAGTATGCTACTCCTTCCAAAACAAAGTGCTGTCTATGTATTTTTCATTTTAGTAAGACAATTAATCCTAAACAAATCCCAATGTTTTATTTGCAAGTGCATTTTAATTTCAGTCCAATAGTTTGTGAACAGAATAGATAAGAAACAAAGAAAAGCTTAAATGAATTCAATGTATCTAGAAAACTTCTAATGAAACATAGATGCAGATTTGCTCTAAATTAAAAAAGATGCTGGCTGCTTAATCTGTTCTGAAGAAAAATTAAGAACTGAAGATGAGGCCAAAACACCTTTGGAAAATACTGTATTCATCCCCTTCTGAAAGAAAAAAGGATTTGCTTTCCTAACTAAAGTTGCTTTTTCCTAGATAGCTATTCTGAGGACGCATAAACTAAAATCAGGGAAAACAAGATACTCTGGTTTTACACTGTTCTTCCAAAGAAACAATCAATTTCTTATTTATCTATACAAACTGAGAAAATTACCTGGTCCTGTAAACCTTAAAAAACTAATTTATGTGTTTTTTTTTTTAAAA
The DNA here is from genome assembly GCF_000690835.1 of Fulmarus glacialis. Classification (NCBI taxonomy): domain Eukaryota; kingdom Metazoa; phylum Chordata; class Aves; order Procellariiformes; family Procellariidae; genus Fulmarus; species Fulmarus glacialis. The sequence goes on along the minus strand of NW_009189169.1, from coordinate 4,070 downwards.
GATTTTTTTCCCCTTGGGTTTTTTTTTTTTCCCATTGATTCGCTGAATACAGACTGTCACTATCCCTTCAAAGTTTACAAAAAGATACAAGCCTAAACTGTTCATTACCACAATATGAAGCAGAAATAAGAGTGGTATTAATTCTGTACCTGCTGTTGAGGACTTAAAAAGACAATAGATGCCTGTAAATGGGAGTGCACTCCTCTCCTTGAAGGCTTACCTATTGTTTTTCCCTATACTTGACTAGCATACATAAATCAAGTGAAGAGGCCTCTCACAAAACAGTACTTTTTAGTTTTCCTACTACAAAGGGGACAAAACAGCTAAAAACTTAGCAAAAAATACATGAAAAAATTTCAAAAGATGGCGAATTCGTCAGCATGTCAGTTTGCCATTCCACAGAAAATTCATTCTTTGTGGAACAAATATATAGGGTGGTTTGGGGATTTTTAAACCAATATCCATTACTATGACAAAGGAAACTTGATATTGGGGGTGAAAAAAACCCAAGGCGGGCCAGTTCATCTCCTTTAACATCTTTTAAAGATCTAAAGTTCAGATAGCATTTATTTTCAAAAAAAGCCAAGATTTTGTATTTTATGCCATACTGTAAATCTTGAAAAAATTTTTTTTTTTTTTAAAACCTTTTAAAAGCAGCTGCTTTTTCACAGTACACGATCTCCGAGATGAAACGGAGTTTGCACATACACTATTCAGTGGTGAAAAAAACCTTCTTAAACTTCATACTGCAACCTTCAAGTTAAGCTTGCTCTTTAAAATACCATGCTCAGTAACACACACGACGCGAGACACTTAAGAACAAAGCGTCGTGCTCAATGTCACTGCATCAGCTCTGCGGCTTCACGCACCCTAGTATTCTCCGACGTATGCTAAGGTGAACTTAGATGCGCTTTTTCCATATCTGGGACTTCACAACACAGTAAAACGTATCTGACCCACGCTAGCGAATGCTGTGGGATGCAAAGCGCGCTGCAAAGCGGTCGCACAAACCGGCAGTCCCTTAAGACACAGGGGAAGAGGAAAGTTCGAGGGCGTTCACAGAAAACTTCCGAAAACGGAGAAAGAGAAGAGAAGAGTGGTCTGAAGAAGAGGAAGCCGCACCGAACAGAGATGCGTGGGACAAAACCAGATCCTGAAGCGCAGTAGCCGATGGGCTACTGCAGAGTGACAGGAGTTGGTTTGCGCCACAAGCCCACCAGAAGGGAGCGAGAGGGGAAGCTCGAGACCAGGGGCGGAGGACCACCAGGGAGGAGGGCGCTGGCACGGGGTGGCAGAAGGAAAAATACAGACGCCGGCAGAGCGGGGGGAGCCAGTCCCACGGGGGGCTCTTGTGAAGTCAAGCAGAATGACTCAGATAATAAAAAAGGAAATGGTCAACAACATGCATGACCATCTTGCGCGCATCACGCCCAAAGGAAAAACAGATTGCAACTACTCCGGGATATCCTGTGTGAGCAAAGGCTTGGAAGTGCCACTTATTTCACAAGCATTTTGCTGATGGGGGGTGGAGGAAAAGTGAGGGAAAAAAAGAGACAGGTTCAAAGATTGCCATTTTCTTTTTTATTCCCTTTTTTTTTTTCCCTTTCTCCTTTTTTAATAACAACAGAAAAAATTATAATGATAACACTTCAGAAGACGGGAAGGGCACTAAAGGCAAAGGAAATGGCAATGACCACAACAGCCACTCAAGCACTATAAAGAAAACTAGTGAAAAGACAGAAAGGAGCCAAGAAAAGAAAACAAGCATAATCCTCTTGGAAGAAATCTAAAGCTTTCAATGAGTCTGGGAAGAAAGGAGAAAGAAAAGTTAGTACGGTAAGCTGCGAGGCAGACCTGACATTACACAGAGCAATTTTATAGCAAGGAGAAGTACACGTTCCTGTATACGGCCACAAAGCGATACAGAGAGAGGTGAACGGGCTGTTCTGCACTGCTCCCGCTGAAAGGGACCATCTGGGGTGTACTACCGTGTATACGTATTTCACACAAATCTTCAAGTGGTGACTGCTCTCATACCTTTGACTTTGACCTGATGCTTGGTACACTTTGGGCAGGGAAGGAGGGTGAATTCCTCCGTCTGATACATCGAATAGTCTGTGCTTGCAACCACAATACGGTCTCCAGGCTCCCAACTACTAACATCATCCAGAAGATTCAGTATCACTCCATCTACAGCTTCTACCTGGAAGCCTGAAATTGGGACACCTAATAAAAAAAAAAAGTAAACACAATATAAGATTATATTCACCTTCATATGAAACCATCTCCAAGAAGATACTAATAAAAAATGTATGAGATTTCACAAGCGCCAAAGCCCTCTAAAGTACAATTCTGCTCTGAAACGTGCCAGTGTGAGATACCATTACAGCCTGCTTATTTGATGGATCTCAAATAAAACGAATGGAAATGATAGAACTAACAATGACAGGAAGAAATCTATGATTTTTTTTTTTTAAAAAACGCTAATATCATACAGCAACAATTTGTCAGTCCAACTACCTGTATTTCTTTCAAGTGACATTTTTCTGCCATTTTAAACTCTACAGACATAATCAACGATCTGGCAAAACAAAATAGGGGGACTTTGCTTTTTATTCACAACTAATAAAACAGTTTGTCAGGCTAAATTACACATACGTGCTATTTCACTGCCTTGTGATAGATTTGCATAAGTTCAGCAACTCTTGCTTACTCTCGACCCTAACTCTACAGTACCATCAAGTAAAAGATATATTAAAAAAATCCACCAAAATACAAGTCTATACATTTTCATAGGGCTGTAATGAACAGTAAAGGAGTAGTATCAAGTAGCTCAATTACTTAGCAAATAATATCTGACTACCTTAAAAAAATTCTTCTGAGGCAAATACAATATTGCTTAGTAATTCTACAAACAGAAGAAGATGACTGCCCATTAAAAGGAAAACTCAGATCAAAGATATCTTAAATACAAAAATGAGTAAGGGATAAAAGCAAATGAGTGGTAGGCCTTCCAGGCTCTTTATACCACAGATTCAATTTGGTATGAGAAAAGCTGCCTAAAGTTCACCATCAAAGAGGCAACAGAAGACTGTAACAAGAATAAAACATTTCTCTTGGCCTCTACCAAGTTTTCTTTTTAGGATTATCATCACCATCTCAGAAGCTTAGATTTAAAATATACATGACTGACAAATTACTAAAAGAAAAGGAAAAAAAAGTCTGTTTCAGCCTTTCATAAGACCCCTTATCTCTAGTTAAATATATTAAAAGTGAAGACACTTAATGTTATGCTGTTCACATACTGTATACAAATTGATTGAGAAAATAGGTTGTACTGAAGAAGAACTGTGTCCTCATACTTAATCCATAGCAAGAAAACAAACAAAAAACTCACAGCAGCACTCAGAAATCTAAATTGCAACCACAGTTCTAGCGAAAAAAGCATATACAGCATTTTTTACTTCTTCCCCAACTGCAGGGTTTCACAAAATGCTTTCCTACCATCGTTCCATTCGCTGTAAGCTCTCACAACAAATTTCTGACCATCCACTGTGAAAAACTCTTTCTGAGCAAGAGCTTTCCCACCAGTGCTGTGATTTTCATAGTTTCTCACTGATTCATTACAGGAAGAATTTCCACCACCTATGACACCAACGAAAGCCCAGGCTTGCCTGCGAAAAATAAAAGTAGGTGTTTAAATATAACGGTCCTTAACAAATTCTTCACAAACAGGTAAAGGGCAAGAAAAGGAGCATAGAAGTTATAAATAATCCTTTTGCCTGCTCTTCCAAATTAATTTTGAAATGCAACTTCAAAATGCAGAAACAGGCACACCTCACTGAAAAGAGACACAGTTTAAAACAATTGGATGTCCTATATACAAATTAGCAAATACAAGAGCTCTTAACGGAGAAGATGTCAGACACATTTTTAGTACAACATCCAACAAGACACACTTTTTCCAAAAGCAAATTGCAAGAGATGAGCGACAGAAGCGATACCGGCTCCCACTCCCAAAAAACCTTTACTGGGGCACAAGAAGACTAGGCGCCAGTGCCGACGCTCCT
>NW_009189168.1:0-2877 GCF_000690835.1 Fulmarus glacialis | reverse complement strand
CCATTGATGTGGCCTGTCCAGACCCCTCTGTAGAACCTTCCTGCCCACAAGCAGATCATCGCTCCTGCCCAACTCAGTGTCATCTGCAAACTTACTGAGGATGCTCTCAATCCCCTCGTGCAGATCATTGATAAAGATATTAAACAGAACTGGCCCCAGTACTGAGCGCTGGGCAACACCACTTGTGACTGGCCACCAACTGGATTTAACTCCATTGACCACAACTCTTTGGGCCTGGCCATCCAGCCATTTTTTTACCCAGCGAAGAGTACACCCATCCAAGCCATGAGCAGCCAATTCCTCCAGGAGAATGCTGTGGGAAACGGTGTCAAAAGCTTTACTAAAGTCTAGGCAGACCACATCCACAGCCTTTCCCTCATCCACTAAGCGGGTCACTTTGTCATAGAAGGAGATCAGGTTAATCAAGCAGGACCTGCCTTTCATGAACCCGTGCTGACTGGGCCTGATCCCCTGGTTGTCCTATAGGTGTTGCATGATGGCATTCAAGATGATCTGCTCCATAACCTTCCCCGGCACTGAGGTCAGACTGACAGGCCTGTAGTTCCCCTGATCCTCCTTCCAGTCCTTCTTGTAGATGGGCGTCACCTTTACTAACCTCCCGGGTTAGCTAGGACTGCTGATGATAAATGATTTATGACTAAGCCCTCAGGCATTCCCCACAAGGTGATAAGAGACAGCCAGACAAGCAGAGATGATGTATCATTAGGCTGTAGGAGCAATGGCAGAGCAATTCTGCCACCAGCCCTGAGCCAGCAGAGATGATGATGATGGGGAACTTCAGAGACTGACAGACCTGTTCTTTCGAGCAGCTCCCTTTATAACTCTTATCTACACATCCTAGCTTAGAAAAGAAGCGTGCGTAGTGAGAAACATTTTGACAATGAAAATGAACTGGAAGAAACAAATGCTTACGATCTGTAAAAGTCAGGCAATAGGGCTGAGGGATTTTTCAAAGCCTTAGGCTCTTTTGGTCTGCTTGTGTCAAGCAAGACACTACAACAGAGATCATTTCTGCTCCTGAAAATGAAAACCTGGAGGCTATTGATCTTCCTGTAAGACAGTTTCCAGAGAAACTAGAAAGAGAAAAGCTCTAAAGGCTTCACCTTTGATATATTTTCTCAGGTCTGGCCCTGGTCCATTAAGAATTTTCCTCTCTTATATGGAGACAGTGGCCTTAGCACATTCAGACTTTGATGACTGAGCCTAGGACATAAGTTCAAGGGCCCCTGTACTGAGATGATGTCTTTTAAAACTTTGACCAAGGTCATAGGACCATAGATCAGAATTTTTTTTTCATTTGCAGCAGCTCCAAAACTGTCATTTTTGTGGGGAGCTCACTAGCACAAAGTTTCCCAAATGAAAGTTTTTGCAGTAGCAACCAATGGTACAATTATCTATTTAACTTCCAGACCATGGTCTAGAAAAGGAATGCTACAAAAAAGGTGCATTTCCCATGTCAGTACCTTCTGTTTCCTGTAGTTGTTCATCTTGCTGTTGCAGGGAACGATAGCATAAATAGCCTCCTATATCAGGAGAGTAGGGAATTTCCTATATCAACAGAAACTATACCTTGCCTAGCAATGGTAAATTATTAGGTAAAGCTACAATCACAAGAGATGTTTAAAAATACATTCACCAAACATTGACTATGGCTTCTTTGATTCCTTCTCTGATCTTACAGAAAATTGCATGTAATTGTTAGAACACCAAAATACCATGAAAACATTTCCCTTTCCTGAAACAAATGCAGCAATTCCTAAGTAAAATCTATAGCCAAGTTATAATATTGAGTGGGCTAACTCTGCAAATATGAATAGTACTTACCTTAATCTGGAGCCTTTATGTTTAATTCTTCTCAATTTCTCTCCTCTTTTATATATTGGCATTCTGACTTGGAAATCTTTCCACTTTGCTGAATTCTTGCTGTGTCTTACAACATCTTAGTACTCGAGAGAGAACATGGATTGCAGCAGGGAACTGCTTTTGAGAAGGATCCCTGAAGTCAGGCTGTGTGCAGTGCTACAACATTTGCTGAAGCGCCTTTTAATAAAAAGCAAATATTTATAAACATGATATCCTCTGCTGTTGCCCAGCACGAAGTACCTGCAATATCTCAAATGTGATATGAACAGTTAACTAGGGTGACTCACACCAAAGGGATTAAAAGGTGCAAACACAGCAGAACCAGAGCAAACAAACCTGCAGAGACGGATTCCTGTGGAATCTGCATGTGTAGAAAATATTTTGCAGAAGAATAGAAGAAGTGAAAGAAAGTCTTAATTCTATATACAGAGCTGACCAGAGAGATAATGATAAGATAATAAACATGGAGCTATTTTGTTGTACTGTTGCACTGGCTTGCAAAGGTTTTTTTTTACTTACTTGTTTTCACTATCACATTGAGGGGAAAAGGATGGCAAGAGGGTAAAATGTATTTTCAGGAATATGGCTGATGTATTACAGGGAAGCTTTTGCCAGGGGAACAACTAATAAAACAAATCTTCCCAGGACAGCATTAGAGAAAATTAAGCTTTGCTGATGCACTAAACTCTCGTGCATTTCATTTTTAACAAGGTAAAGATTTTCACAGGATAAAAAAAAAGGAAATGGATAATTACACAGCACAGCTAGAAACTCTAGAACTCAGAAAATTTTGTGAGATTCCTATTAAGATGGTAGGATGTATGATTTTAGCTTCTGTGAGAGATGAACACAGATAATTTGAGAAATGCCTCCAAATAACAAAGACAGTTGTATGGTCCAGGGAAAGGGTTAAAGCTATAGCAGCCTCTAAGACTGAGCAAATACATGGGAATGTCCACAGAGCAGGACAGAAACAGAATAACTGCTAATGCC
>NW_009189167.1:0-14654 GCF_000690835.1 Fulmarus glacialis | reverse complement strand
AAGGTGACGGACAGGACAGCCGGTCAGCGCTGGGAGAAAGGCACGGCACGGCCGAAGGTGGATGCGGAAGAAAAGGGCGGCGAAAGGAAGGGAGATAAAACCAGAGTTTCTGTGTATTGAAACATACGGGTAATTTAGATGCAGTCATTTAATTGGCATGGCCTCACAAGCTATCCCTGTTTATTCTCCAAAAGGAATTTCCAAGGGATTCCTTATTCCCCGATTATCATGATTTGTTAAGTTGTTTGTCAAGACTCAGGGCTCTAGTAACGTCTTTTAGAGAAGAATGTAACCAAAAGTCCTTTCCAGTCCCTCTATGGCAACAGTCACCCGTGAAAACTTCCAGCCAGCACTGAGCTGGAAGTCTGGGGGCTACCTGAGCAACTGTCATAAACCTCCACAAGTACCTTCGAAGTGTCTAGAAAGTACTTTCCTCTTCTTCCTTCTACTCCCACCAGCTGCCCATGAGCACGCAACCAGTCATTCCCAACTGAGAGCCAAGTTTATTCAAAAAAAAGCACTAGAAACAAGAGAGGAAATCTCCAAGAAAAACATTTTTAAACATAAACCCAATAGGATAATCAGCACAAAAATGTAGCTAGCTTAATGATTAAATACACCGGTCAGCATAAGATAAAGATCTCGTGCAACAGGAAGCACTCTTCCTCAGCGACTGTTCGCTATCCTGCCTGTCTGCTCAGTGTCCCACAAGACAATTCCTTAAAAAGCAGTGTGTCAGCTTCAGAACTAACAGATATGGCCGCTGGGGCTAGTAACTCAGGAGTCTAGTAATAGTCTAGCTTTACATCACCACAGGAAAATATAATAGCAATATAAACCAGTGTGGATCAAGTCAGCAATCGATGTAACTTGAATGTAAACTCTAACCCATCCAAATAATTTTAGATAATATCTTCGGTGAACTATCTAATTCCAGTCCTACATGCCTATTTTCACATACTTATTGTCACAAATTTCATGGAATGTTTTGCCACTAGTTACAATGGTATCAGGATTCGGCCTGCAATATTAATCTAAGGGCCCAAGCCAGCAATCACTTCACTCTCAAAAACTCCACTGAAGTCAACAGAAGACTCCCATTACGCACTACTGACAGAACCCAGAGGTAAAAATGACTCTTCCAAAAAAATGAAATGAACAGACCATGAATATATCACAATGAGTTCCCTGTAGTTGACAGCTTATGGGCTACTGCCCAACATTTTGATTTTAAAAAGAGAGACTGTTGTATAAGGTAATGAAAAAAGTGCCTTCAAGATGTACACTGGGACAAGGGATAGTAACAGAAAACCACCTTTTGTCTCATTAAAACATGCCACCACAACAGAAATAAGGAAAGAGGATAACACCCTTTGTCAGTCTAACTTAAAGCTATCCACTGATCCTGGATTTCATTACCTTCTGTTTATTAAAATATCTATTCTGTAATGAATAAATACTAATATTTTTGAAGGAAGTAATTTGCCAGAAGAAAAGGGGACAGTACAGCAAATGCATGTGTTGTCAAACTCTCGCAAAGTAGACAGGGAACTTTCAAATATATATTCCTATGCATTGATAATACAGGCTGTCAGATGTACCTGTGATACCTGAAGATTTCAAAAGCATTTTTAGGAATCAAGACCAAGTCATAATCTTAGTATTATGAAAATTGGGGAATGCTATAAAAAATAATGCATTTATACCCAATTTAGAATGGGATATTAAAAAAACCACACAGATTTTAACAAATACAGAGATAAGAAAAAATACTCTGAAGGCAGTGGACAATCATGAACTAAAAACAATCCCCTATTACATTTTTGATTGCAACAGCTAAAAATTCTGAAGACAACTTCTCTCCACACTGGCATTTCCCACAAAAAAAAAGTTTAATATAAAAAGTTTACATTAAAGCACAACAGCATTTATTTCAGCATTTTAACCAGAGGTGAATTAACATAACTAGTCTAATATAAATTTTCAAATAGCAAATTGTAGGAAAAGATACAGAATGGTATGGCAGTCAAATTTTAGATCTAGTCAGTGTGCTTGTAACTTTGGCTCTTTTCAGCAATTTTTAGGTTATGTCTATGGTGCAGCTGGATGTGAGATAAAAGCAAAATTACACAGTCACTTGACATGGACAAGCTAGCTGAGGTAACAAAGCAGTGAAGATGCAGCAGAAGAGACGTGCATTAAAAATCTTTATATATAACCCAGGTGCTCTAAGGGGGTGTTGTACAGCCCCTATTGCTGCCTCTTCTCTGCTATGGTTACCAAATAAAGCTCAGCGGCAACCTCAGTCAGAAAAGGAAAGAACATGGAAGAACGCATAAATAAGAGGTCAGAAAAATACAGAGAACATGACAACAAAATTCCAAAATGCAGAAAAGTAAGAGTAGAAAAACATTACAGCAAGACTGAAAATATTGGTTGTTTATTGTGATGAGAAGATTCAATGAGATAACACAATCACAAATTATTACACAAAGTAAGAAATGGAAAAGAAAAAAATAGATCAGGAGCTTCTGCTTTCCATATTCATAATATAAGACCTATTTCTAACAAAATTTAAAAATCAAATTCAAAATAAAAGCTGTGCATAAAATGGTTATAATATGAGAAGTCAAACAGACTGACAGAAATTAGTACGTTAGTATGGATAACAGAAGTATCCACTCTAATAATGTTAAAATGTCAGAACCAAATGTTTATGAGCAGAAGCCTATCTGAAACTCTTAAAAGTTATACTAACTGCTGTGAGATTTTCCACATCCTTTTACTCAGTTCCTGCATCTTCCTCAGGAACAATCTCATGTTGGACACTGCTGGAAATGGGATTCTGGACTAGACAGGTCTAGGTGTGGTGAATCAATCTCATAAATCCTACACTTACATACTTCTCAAGTATGTTATATCTTGTAGAGACAAAACACATTTTGACTGAGGGGTGAAATGCTTAGGTATCGATTTAGAGTTTTCCATCTTCCTTAAGAATAAACTGCTTCTACTGAGGCTGGAAGTTTTTCGCTCCCTAATATTTATATATTTGGGTAGCAGAGGTCCTAATCCCCATAAAACAAGAAGTTACAAATTCATCATTATGAGAAATCATCTGTGGGGAGTGTAGAGGTGAAAAAAAAACGGTCACTGGAGCATGTTAATTTAACTGACTGGGGTCTGAACTGTCTATACCTGGATATATAGCTTTAGTGACTCACCATGGGAATGGTAAAAAAGCCAATGGGATAATTTGCAAGAGCCATTTCTGAGAATTGTCTTGCTTATTGGTCAGTAATTTACCAAATTCTCTGCAGGTATTTTCTTTTCCACAGTTGTGAAAAATTCTACCATCCAGAATCATGGGTCGGAAGAAAAATGAAAACTAAACCATTTATTTTAGAATTCCTTCCAAGATACTGTAATGTCTGCTTTGCCATTAGACTGTCTGTCATTTTACAGTGAAGTTACTGAGAAGATGTTTTTCCATTCACCCATGGAAGTCCCCCTGTTGAACTTTTCATAAGCTCTACTCCAGTTAAAAAATAAATGGGGAAACAATAAGTGCAAATACAAATGCTAATTAAGTGTGTAATTCCTAGCCCAAATCTTAGAAAGACAAATTCTTTTGCTGAATGAAAACATCAGATATGCTAATGACTTAATAAATCATGCTTTTCAATAATTTTATTTTTATATGAAACTATCCATCCAATTAATATTTCTATTTTCTACTAAAATATTGTTGAAATCGGACATTACTTGAACTGCCTGCATGAGAAATACATATGGCATCCATGTGTATACAGCAGTGGAATTATTAATACTAATGCTTTGCTAAGAGTTGATAGTGATGGAACACTTGCAAGTGCTGTTCTAAACAATGATGCAGTCAAAAATATACCAGTTCTCCAGGGTGTTAAGTTGATAAACATTTGCGTAACAGGCACTTCTATTTTTCTTGCTGTGATTAATGCAAACAAGATGATAAGGGAAACTAAAGGTAAAATTTGCTACTATTTCTCTTTTAGTACAAAAATCCCTTGTGCCCTTATTTTGCTTAAGAATATGCTTTGTTGAAATTTCTGCACATATATTAAATAAGCTTTAACACTTTAACATGACAAATAGGGGTTATTACATAGCAATGGAGCATTCCAGCATTCCTTTTCAATGTAAGATGAACATAATTATAGCAATTTTTGGCTTTGCCATTTTGCAGTAATGGAGGCCTGCATCTTTTGCAGAAACAACTTGTATATTTATTTTCCTTGATTTTTTTTTCATGCTAACCTTTGTTTCCAGAGGTAAATTTACCAAGAATTATAATGTGTTATAAAGCAATATAAAATAACTGGTCTGTTGTGTTTAATTTTTTAATGAATATTACATTATTCACACTAAAAGAAAAACAAATGCAACACATATGGCTAAATAAAATAGATCAGTAAATAGTATTCTTACCAAAGGCCTAAGTTCTGGATGAGTCAAAATATATCCATTGTTTGTAATTGCAAAAGCATATCCATGAATACCTAACTGTAAGAGTAAATGAGAAAGAAATACTAATTAGCACGGTCTCCAGTAAATTCTTAAACAAAAAAATCAGTCAAGAATTCATTTATCCAGGGCTCAAAGCTGGCATTCACAACCCTTATCCACATAGTATTTCATCATAATATATGCAAAGCTCTGATCCTTGACATTTTGGGAAAATGAGAACCTGTCATCGTGATAAATTCAGCATATAGCACAATTTTAAAATGTCACACACACTTTGCTATCTAGGGCACTTATTTCTAGGTGCTTTAGAGTGAATTAGATATACACGTATATATGAGACACCATGACATGTGGCATACACCATAGCATGTGCCAAAGCAAAGGAATACTGGAATTTAGTAAATTCACGTATTCCCAGGAGTGGCTAGGTTCAGCTTACTTCACTTGTTCAAGGGGTGTTGTAAAAGAATTATTTAAATCAATGGTACTGAATGTACAGTTATAATGAGCAAGCAATGGCCTGTCATATGTGATTTACGTCTGCCAGTCTTAAAGGCATTTTATCTCTCTGTTAATTCAAGTTCATCTGGAGCCACAGAAGGTGGCATCTTTCTACTAAAGAAACTCCTGTAAGTGTACATATTTGTACCAAGTGGAACTATGGGAGATCATATGAAAGCAATGAAATGCTTTATGAGGCCTAACGGTATATGTAATCAAATTTAGCACTGCACTTATTTAAATAACAATACTACTCTTTTAACAATATGCCTATTACACAGTTGATTGCACCCAGTGAATGCAATAAACGTACCTTCACATCGTTCATGTGGTCATTCAAACATCCCTTCTTAGCATAAAATTGCTGCTAATGTAGAAACTTTCTGCAGATTCAGTATGCAACTTTTACCATGCAAAGAGTACATCTCACTATATTTTCTCACCCATTCTTTTTCAATCCTGAAATAACGTAATATAACATCCCATATCATCCCATAACATCCCATCATCTTGATGCAGTGAGGTATTAAAAAACAACCAACCAACCAAACCCAAAACTCAAGAACTATCTTGCTTTGGTATTTAATTTACATTTCTCGCTACTAACACCCTTTTTATTTTACTTCAGTACATTCTTAAGTGCTTTGCTGAAGTGGGTCCTTAGGAATTTGGCTGGCATAAAGCAATGTGAGCAAGGTTGACAAGTCGGAATCATTTTTAAGAGGGAAGTAGGACAGCAAGTCTGTTGGCTTCTGTAATTTTCTGGAAATATAAACCAGAGTATGATATTATGGCAAGGTCATAGAGAAAACACACCAGGTAGATTTATACCGTCTCTCTGTGAATGATTGTATATGGTCAACTGTATCTGCCATATAGAAGATTGTTTCATAAATTAGCGGTTTTCCTAAAGCAATAAACTTCAGTGAAAGTAATAGAAGGTGATATGTTCTTGGCATCTCTTCATAAAGGAGGGATAACCAAAATAATAACAGTGGACATATTTTACCTATCATAGTATGACAAATGAACTAGCTGTTGGCTAAATATCAGATCTCAAGTATAATTTTCTGTGTTGATAACTGCAGAATGACATCCAAGCAATGGAAGTCAGGTAAGGAAACAAATGTGTGTGGTATACTTCACAGGAAAAAAATATTTGCCTATTTGAAGCATACCCAGGCTCCGAGGGTAGTATTTTATTGTGTGTTGTGCAATATGTGAAACTGCACACTCTCTGCACTTAAAATGCTTACAGCAGTATTGCCATTTTAAACCTTGAACTCTGTCTCTAAATGACAGATTCAGAAATGAAAAAACTTTTTCTAACTGCTGTAAAATGCCACATGAAAATGAAGCATTACTAAATCCAACCCTACCTTATTCAGGAGAAACTGCCACTGACATCTGGGGAAGTTTAGTCTAGATAATGACTGCTGAAAATACCTTATTGTTACTATTCATCTTCCTCGGCATAAAATCCACCTCATCCAAGCTGAGAGAATTCCAGGTCAGCAGAATTCTATTTCCAACCAATCATTTTATATCCCTGTGTGAATTTTATTTCACGTGCTGCCTCTACAGGAATGGGTCCCAGGGGTGATTATGCTCTTGCAATTGCATGGTCTTTTTACTGTTCAGAAATGTTTATGGTATGTGAGACTGGAAGTTATAACTCAAGTGATTTCACTAACCTAACTGTATTGCATGATATTGGTGTCTCCTGTAATAATCCTCTCTTGCATTACATCCTGCAATATAAAATGTACTTTCAAATAAAAAGTCTAATATTCAGAAGGAGGATCGTATTTTACTTCCACAGAAACTAAGTCTTAAAAAATATAGTATCAGATGACAAAACCAGAAATTTTAATTTTCCTGCCTGTCTTCTCCCTTTCTGAATCACTCTAACTGTGCTGCAATACCTGTTACTCAGGCCCCACGCTCTCTCTAGGTTCTTGTATTCAGTCCAAATCTTACAGATGACTTCTGAATAATATCACTGTGATACGTCCTTTTCTATCCAGCCATGCACAGCCAGGCTTTCATTTCTGCAGTTACTACAATATTGTTCCTCCTTCTCATTCATTACCTAGGAAACTTGCTCTACCCATAGCTCCTTAGAAGGCTGCTCCAAAGATTGTTTCCATTGCTCCAAATTTTGCAAAGGAGCAAATTTTGCTCCTTTCTTTTCTACCTTCTACTGATTCTGTATTTCTGCATACACAAAAGTGTAATGTAAGTTGCGGTTAACTAACTTTGGTGGTTAGTGTGCTGAGACTGTTCTCTATTATTCATCCTGACCAGTCTCTGTTCAGTATGTTCTGATACCACTGTGTAGTCATTTGCTGCCTCTTCCCATAGTCTGCAAACTTTTTTCCAGCTGGGACAGCCTTTCTGTTCTGTGTTTGCATGGCATCTAGCTTAGTGGGATCCAGATCCCAGGAAATTACTCCAATACACCTTATCAACATTATTGCCAGTATTTTATGCATTATTTTTACCAAATTCTCATTTAATTTAAACGTTCCAGTTACTGCATGTCAATCTACAAAATCATTTGGTAATTGCTAATGTATTCAAATTAGAATTAAAATCAATAGGAGGATTTTTTTTCCTCCTAACTAGAATTATCTACAAAAACACGTAGGAATATTCAAAGGTACTCACAAGTCAGCTTATTCCTGCACCCCTGAGAAATCAGTACATGAGAGCATGGCAGCCAATTAAGAGGAAAGTATGACATACAAATTTATGCTCAGTTCAGGTATGTGTCAAAATGTAGCTATTCCAATAGCTGGCCTCTAGTAAAGTCTGTCTATGATACTGTGTTATGTGCTTATTTGTCTTGCAAAAAAATTCTGCTAGGAATTAACTGGAAAACATTGATTTAATTTTCATTTGTGAATAAAACAGTATGATAGTAAAGCATTTCAGACATAGACTAGTAGTGAAATACTAATGTATTGCATCAAATTTAAATGAAAAGTAATTATATCTTTGCATTTACCTGAAGCCTACTTTTACTGAGTTACAAATATTTCACAATGGATGAAGTGCATCAAATTTTGAAAATTTTTATGATAACGATTTCTTAAGAATTTTATAATAGAGTTGTCTCTGACTTTGGAAAACTAAGTAGAGGGAAATATCTAGCAAATACTAGGTAGGAGAGAAGGAACCACTAGTCTGGTTAGGCAGGAACTTGTCCAAGTTCCTGAAATGTGCCACTTGCTTTCATTCAAGGAGATGAATAATCTGGGACATGGAATTGGGACAGGAAGCGCTACACACACTAAAGCCAGGTTAAGGATAGATTTTCGTACTGTTTTCATACAAAGTTATGCAAATTTTCAGCATGACTTCCTGGTTATTTTGTGTGGTATTCTGGTTATATTGTGTGGTTGAATCATTCATTGATTTTATTACGGACAATACTTTATATTACCTTCTAGAGGACACTGGGATCTGCAAAAACGTGAAGATCAAGCCATATATTTATTTTGGTATTAAAAACTGCACTTGATCTCAGGACCAATGACATTTAACCATCAGATACTACAGAGTTAAAATTCCTGAGGAAAATGAGTGAAATAATGGAGCTACATCAGTATAAACAATATTAACACGCTAAATAAATTATGTTATATTATAGATAATATACTGAGTATAAAGGACATATTATCATTTGTGTATTACCTTGTATTTTGGAATAGTTTTTAAAAGCTCTTTAACTGGAACATCTGTGCCAACTACTCCCAGAAGAATCCCTTTAGATCTCTGAAAAGAACAATAAAAGATGCACTCGGAACCACAATAATAATGAACATTCTCATTGCTCATTTCACATTGCAGCTACTCTGCAGAAATGATAGATAGATAGATAGATAGATAACAGACAAATTATTTTAAAAGTGGGGAAAGCAGATGCAGGTACAACTCATCTGATCAAATAGTCATTTAATGAATAATATTGCTCCTTTCTACTTTATCTGCAATTCACACAGAAAAGGCATGCAAACTTTCGATAGCTTAACTGAAGTCCCTTAACAGAAACTTCCTCATGCAAAATAGTTTTTGAATTAAAAACTACTGTTAAAAATATATTACTCCCTTCTTTCCCAATTTCTCCTGCCATTTGATAAATAAAAGAGAAAGATTAAGCATTAAGGGGAAAGTACATGTAATTTTCTTTAACAACCTATTAAATTAGTAAAGATAAACAGATATATACATAATATACATATGAATAATTAAATTCTGAGGCTATGAAATAGAAGCATATCAGTGCAAAGAAGAAAAGGATATAGATTATTTGCTGTAAAAAGGTAATATAGAAGAAAACCCTAAGACCTAGCGTTATCTGAGATTTTCTCTTAGACATAGGGTTTCATCATTTTACTGTGGTTTCTAGAGTGTAGTTATTTGGGATTATTCGTCCACATTTTTATGCTAACAAAGGGATACTAACTGCAGACAAAATAAGAAGAGAAGAAAAATTTTTAGAGTAGGCTAAACTCTTATTAGGTCCCTGAAAGCAACTTCACTGCAGTCACCCCATTATCACATGACAGAAATAGTCCGAGTACTTACCGTCTCATTTTGCTTACTAAATACTGGCATGGCAACAGTTGTCATCAACACCAATCCCTGATCATCAGCAAGCTATATTTGAAAAAGAAATATTATCTCTAAGAGCTATGGAACAATTACAGATACGCGATTGCATTTTTCAATTACATTCTCTTCATTTTAAATGAGATAAGGCAATTTATCTAAATGACATTTATGTAGTTAGACTTGCAGTCAGTGCAGCCCCGCCCAGCCCAGCCCCGGCCCCATCTCAACTCTACCAGCTCTGCCCACCCCACCATCTGCATTGGCAGGGAAGATGCCTCATCTTCATTCCTATTGCAGTCTCCCATGAGAGATACGAAGGGGCTGAAATGTGGATTGTGGAAGCAGCATGTGCAGTAGCAAAGCAGCTGGAGCTCTGGTCTACATCTTTCCCAGTGTCAGCTCTGCCAGCATTGCCTCAGGCTGTTTTCTCCCAGCAAGGAACAAGAGGTCATGAGTTGCATGGACTTTGTTCTGGTCCAGACTGAGATCTCATCAGCTAACACAGCGGCAAAGGACGACAGCCAGTTAGAATCCCAGGAGCATCTTTGCTCCATCCGGTTTCAGTTTGCTGGACAAAGAGGTGGCATGAAGCATTAGCTGATTCTGCACATCAGGTTTCAACATATTTCTTCAATTTAGGGAGAAAACAGATCTCCTGACCTTGGTTCCATTCAAGAGAAACATGCAGAATGCTTATCATTGGCCACAGGAGAGTGACATTGCTCAGACTATCGTCTCTTCACTCTTCACGCCAGACTACATCTTTGCCATAAGGCAAAGGCTAATTGTGATGCTCAAGACAAGCACTGCTCTGTGTGCCTGTAGATCTTCACCATCTACACATGAAAGATAACTCAAGCAGGAAGTTGAGAGTTACTGTTAAACTCTTTCTAACCCTATAATTTGGGAAGATGTTTAAAGTTGAAGAAGCTTATCCAACATTTAAAAGCATGACATACCCAGTTATAGTCACAACTGGAGATTTTGTAGAACACAGTTAAAGTCTGCTTTGTTGCATCTGTGTTTAGCCAAATGGACAAGGCAATAGAGGCGATCTTCCTGAGAAATACTGTAGATGACAGTCATGCCGAATTGCAACTATGATATTCTCCTACTACCCCTACATCAGTGTCACATTTTCTGTACTGAGGCAGTGTTTCTAATACTTTTTTTTTTGAGAATTGCTGCAATTTTGATTTTTTGTTAACAAAGCTTTTGTTATTAATGAAGCAACAGCTATCAACTCCCCAAATTTTCAGAACAAAAGTCATATATTATGACCAAGATATTTTATGAAGCATGTTTCACATTAACAAATCAGATAAATAAAATCCAGAATATTACATGTCTTGCAGCTCCCAGTCTGCTTCAGGAGGGTTTCAGTTTCCCAAACAAGTATATTTCCTGAAGCATGGCACTATCTCATGGTGAGGAGGAATGTTTGCAGACAGCAGACAGGAACACAAATGGGGTTTAGGATCAAGAAGATTTACATCTGATAAGGAATCAATAGGGACATGAGGTGGAACCAACTTATGATCATGTTTGCTTTTTTTGTTTTTTTTTTTCCTTTTTAATAAGAAGAGATATTTCCAGCCCTGATATAATCCTTGATCTATTAAGCAATAGTAAGTTATTAAGCAAAACAAAACAACCAACAAAAAAAACCAAAAACAACTCAGCAAAACACTGGGAGTTCAGAGGTTGCACTTGAAAGTCAAATGCAACTGAACTAATGTAAGAATTTACTCTCCTTGGCCAGAGTAGTACAGTCAAGCACGCCGACGTGATTTGTATGGAGAAGAGCCTTCTGTGGTATGACAGTCAATAGTCCCAAACACAGGAAGTGAAAAAGCATTCTGCTGATTATGGGGTGACATCTTGGAGCATTTAGAGATTTTATATGATTGCCCAGGGTGGTGGTTCTCTGATATTTCGTATTTGTCAAGTATCAGTACGGTATTATTTCATGAGTCCACTCACTCTTGAGAGATTACTAGAAACAATTTATTGGATAGAAAGCCAGCCAAGGGACTGTCATTAAAGTTTTACGGTGTTTGAAATTCTTTAAATGGAAAAAAAAAAACAGTCTGGAGTTCCTGGGAAATTCTGAGAGAACAGGTCATTAACTCCCAAAACTAACTATGGAAGCATGCAGAGAATGATTGCCCTGTAATTATGATACCTACAAGTACCACCAAAGGTTGGCTGCTGCAGTCTTATAGTCCAGCCTGTTTGGTTTTTTGTTTGTTTGGCAGATGAACAGGTTGTTGGCCACTTCCATAAGTGGAGTCAGCAAATAACTGTATGATAGATGACTCGTATTTGCGATGTTTCACTGAGTCACCAACTCAAGCTGCAGTATTTGCCTCACAAAAATTGTTACATTCTGAGGAATGATCTACTGGGGAGGAGCTCAGCTTTATTCCCTGGGCAATGACATTTCAGCAGAAATACTTTGAAATAGTAGAATGTTAGCCACTGGGTATTTCTGCTAAGACAATTAATGCTAGAATCCATTAATAAATTGCAAAGGAAGCCATGATCTAGGTATTTTGCATTGTTGCTTTGCAAGTCTGACAATTTCTTATATATAGCAGAACTCTGTAACGGCTCATGCAAGTGTTTGAAAAATTTAGTGATTCTGAGGAAAAATAAGCAGTAATATGCTCTCTAATCACTGATAAAACTTCAGCTTATGTTAGTTACATTCAGAACGAACACGTATCACTGATATCCTCAGGATTGGCTAGGATTTTTTTTTTTAATCATCAGCAAATAATTAGAAGTTAATGCTTAATAATTAGAAGTTAATGCTAGAAGAAAAATGTTAAATATCACAAACTCAGAATAACAAAATCAATATATAATGATAAAGTCTCTGAATGACTCTACTAAATCTAACAGTTCAGGTTATTGTGTAATTAGTAATAAACTCTTCGGTTACTCAATTATTATTTGTTTTTCTCAAAAGAAAAAGTAGACAATCCTTCTGATTCCCAGACTCATCAACTGGACATCACAAAATCATAGGCTCAGAAAATAATTATGTAGGCATGTAAAAAAGAAAATAGTGTAGTCAAACATTTCTTACAGGAAACATCTTGAAGAATGATTTTTTTTTTTTTTTTTTTTTTAATAAGCACAAAATGCATGTTTCTAAGCAGGCAACTTACTTGGTTACACATAGAATCAAGGCTTTTTTTAGTGTTATTGGCAAATACAGAGAATAATAGTTATCCTAATATAATGCAATAACGTCACCAGATGGATGGTTAATAGTTACATACAGTGAAGGGTCCTTGGGAATGACCGAAATGTGAAGCACCATGAATTTAATCTCAGTCTTTAAATAGGCTGTACCTTATCCAATTTTATCCTTCCAGTCTCTTAGGAGTAACTAATATGAGTAACTAATACTAATAGTTACTGCCATTTTTACAAAGATATGCTTTATGTGGCATAACAATTCCCTTCAGTCTGATGATTCAAAATTGTTTAAAGCTACATGATAAGCTTACTTGGTCTCATCCTTCCTAACCCCCACATATTCTGGGGGTTGGCAGGGTTCATGAGAAACAAAGAGTAAGGTTTGACAAAAATATATTCACACAATATTATGCTTATTATATATATAGTTTCTGCTGAAACAAAATGTTGCTGGCAGACCAACTGTGTTCACAAATAACGATTAATTTGGCAAATGTTGGAACCTCATCTAAATATATATGCAGAGCCACTAATAACTTTCAATTCCTCCAACACTCTGTTTTGAATTCTTGTTCTGTTCTCAAAGAAAACCCTCTATTTCTTTTCTTCCCCTATACTACTATACTGGTTTTTTTCCAATGCTTAATAATGCCTCTTTACACATCAGTCTAAGTATTAACAAATCAAGCTCCTTTCTATTTCTTCAATCTTTATATCCCTGATAAGTGTCCAAGCTTATTCTTTACCTGGGGCACCATATTAGTTAACATACATAGGCTCTGACTGACATTAAAGTCCTGTCTCTTACCTATTTCGCAGCATATCAATTACTGCGTTTTTATTTCCTTCAAGTGGTTACATAGTATCAAGAAAAAGGCAAGGAAACAAAAGCTGCTTCATCCCCAACCTCCAGGAAAATAAAAATTCCACTGGCAAGACCCAACACTTGAGGCGACCAACCAATGAGAACTAAGGAAAAGGCATGTGCTTTGAAGTGCCTTTTGAAACGTTTTATTGCTCAGTATTTTTTGCTATAAAATTGAACAATGTAAGAAGCAGCATTCAAATGCATCTAAACAGTTCCCAGATTCAGTACAACATCCTGCAGGGTATAAGATGGAACCAAATCAAAATTGGTGGAATAGTACAAAAATAGTCTCAAATAATGGTTTTGTTGGATATTGCTGCCATTTCCTAGGGATGAAATTTTCAAAGATGCTTCAGGAAATTTAGTTTCCAAATACCACTGACCTCTGCCAGGACTTGAGCATCTAATTTCATTAGGCCTCTGAAAATTCTAGACAGCTATTAATTGTTGTTGCCTGTTTAGGAATATTGGCAAAATATAACCATAAGTAATCACTGAAAAACAGTTTAACGGTTTTAGGCCAGTGACGGTATCTGTGCACTAACTTAGAATTTTGTTCTATTTAAACGTATCTGCATAGATAAGCTTGTTAAGGTCCCTTGCAATTTTTGAAGAAAGTACTTCCCAGTTTCAGAAGTGGATGTGAATTCCAGTTTCTTCAAATTCTTGGTTTTGCATTACTGGGAACAGAAGGAAACTAAGACAAATAAAAGATAAGAATTCAAGAGCAATGCTTAAGGCATTGTCAGATGCTCCAGTCGGCAAATTAAAATTAGTCAAATGAAAATGAAATGAGAAAATAAATACAAGGATCCTAAAATTTTGGACAGAAAAATAAAAATGGAAAAACATGCGATAAATTACTCATGGCTTTTAAAAAAGGTATTACAGGTATCAAAGTCACTTTCTTAGACAATAATTTCTTAAAAAATGGGGCCACGCCCATATT
>NW_009189166.1:0-6652 GCF_000690835.1 Fulmarus glacialis | reverse complement strand
TCCGGAGCCCTTCGCCTCGGTGGCTTATACAATGATGCAGATGTAGTGTGGGATCAGTGAGACCTATGACAGAAACCATGTATTTTCGTAAACCATTTGTTTGTCTTGTTGGTTTCAACTGTAACTTACAGAAATTTTTCAGACTGATATCCTGGGATCCCAGTATCTGTGTATGTGCTGATACAATACTATCGCTATTTACTTAAGCATTGGTGGGTAAATTGCTATCTGTGCTCACTAAAAATCATTGCTATCATCTATTTTATTTTATGTTTTCAGAATGCTGTGGATTATCTCTTTAAGCACCTCTAGAAGAAGGAAGACCTGAAATGCATTTTAAAAAGAAGTCCCCCATTCAGAGCTAAGCTCTGACAGTTCCCTGGAGATTACAAAGAACCTGATCACCTCAAAAATGAGGTCGGTAGGCTTAGTCCCACTGGAATATATGCTGTTGCTTTTAAGTGCATCCTTCCAAATGTATTTTCCACTCATGTGCATGCTGTAGTGTATCTATTTGATTTCACTAGAGATTGAAACTTTCAAGAAAATAAAACTGTCCTCAGAAGTGAATGTTATCTTCTTCTGTTGAATTTCCCTTTCCAAGCTGTAGTCATGGCATCTTTACATGCTGTTTTTAACTTTGTTGAAATGCTACGTACCTGTTACTATGCAAACAAGAAGCTGAGGATATTAAGAAGGAGAGGAGCAAAGGATATACTGTATGTCCTCCCTCTCTTCCAGGTAGGTGATTAGCCAGACAAAAATCACTATATACTGCCTTCTGAAGACCTGGCAGATACTGAAGTATGGCTACTGACACCACCTTGCTGGACAGAAAAGACAGGCTCCCAACATTTGCCTAGCTTTTGTTGTAATGCAATCAATGTGCAAGGGTTTCTCAGGCTTTCTGAAGGAGGTGTTCATCAACAGTCACAAGCAAGAGAGGGGATAGGAATTATATATGACCAATGGTATGTATTTGAAAGCTTCATAAAATGTGTGCAAGTAGATGTAAAACATCAAACCTTGAGTCTGCATGACCTTCAACTTTGCCACTTAGGTATCACTTAGCTCTTTTGCAGGTATCTGGCTGTCTTCTAGCAGCTGAGTGGTCTCCCCCTGCCTGTGTACAAAAAAGACTCCTGAGACAAACTGCCCTCACGATGTGGCCAAGCCCTACCTATCTTTTCTTCACAAATTATCACTCCATGGCAAAAGTACATCAGAGTCAGTGTTCAGAAAGCGTTAAGGATTAGAAACATGAAAGCACAATAAACAGAGCTAAACTGAGACAGTAGCATACATCCTTAGTCTAGGGCACAGTACTCCATGCATTTCCTTCTAACCTAGTATGTCCTTCCCATCTTTTTTCATTGTGTATATTATTCTTCCTACAGCCAGTATGAACAGATGCATGATGCTAACCTTGCTAATGAAACTAGCCATTTGAGAAAACACAACAATTACAATTCTGTCTAAGCCTTCTGGTTGCACTTTGATTTTAAAACTTTCACTTTCTTGCCATGAATTATTTGTTAATTTTAAATTATATATTTTAATTTTCTTCTACAGGAATACCTTGCTGCCTCCCATTTTCTGTCATCTTACACTTTATAAAGTCATTTTCATTTTGCAAACAAGAACAAGAACTAATCTGATGTCCTTCTTATTACAGCCTGAATAGGTGCAAATAACAGCACAAAGACATCACTCAATAAAGAATCAAGCACATTCTGTGTGGATAAGACTGGTGTGATGCTAGCTTTTGGAGCTGAGAATTCAGTATTTTAATTTACGATCTTCTTTTTATTTTATTTTAGTGTCTTAGTTTGCTCTTCTATCACCATCCTCTGTAAAGACCTCAAGAGAAAATCATAGAATCATGATTCAAGGGTTGGAAAAGACCCTTAAGATCACTGAGTCCAACTGTAAACCTAACACTGCCAAGTCCACCACTAAACTGTGTCCCTAAGCGCCACATTCTATACTTCTTTTAAATACCTTCAGGGATGGTAACTCAACCACTTGCCTGGGCAGCCTGGTCCAATGCTTGATAACCTTTTCAGTGAAGAAATTTTTCCTAATATCCAATCTAAACCACCCCTGGCACAACTTGAGGCCGTTTCCTCTCGTCCTATCACTTCTTACCTGGGAGAAAAGCTCAACACCCACCTCACTAGAACCTCCCTTCAGGTAGTTGTAAAGAGCGGTAAGGTCTTCCCTCAGCCTTCTTTTCTCCAGACTAAACAACCCCAGTTCCTTCAGCACTTCTCATAGGACTTGTTTTCTAGACCCTTCACCAGCTTCGTTGCTCTTCTTTGGATCCGCTCAAGCACATCAATATGTTTCGAATGCAGCAGTTCATTGTCTCTTGAATGTGCCTGAACAGCCAGAATTTTGATCTATCTCAAAAATTCATTAAACTAAGATGTTTATTTCAAACTGGTTGGATGAAATTAGAGGAAAACTACTCCAAACACTGCTTTAAGTATTAATTACATATATAGCATGCTAGCAGAAAAATATTCAAGTACGGGTAGGACTTTTAAGATTAAGTGTGCTATCAACATTTAATAATATTTATTGTAATCACATGCTTTATTAAATCATATACTATCTTCAGAGAATAGTGTTAATGTTCTTATTTTGCCTGGTATGTAGAGACCCAGAATTCCTAGACAACTTTTGGACTTCTATGAAGGCATAATGTGTTAAAATTGCTAGGAAAGAAAGAAGAACATTTGTAATAATTATTACTCCTGGCAGTTTGGAAAGCTTCATTTCACTGGGCAAGACCCAAGGAAAAAAAAAAAAAAAAAAAAAAAAAAAGAAAAAAGGTAAGAAACTCTTTTTCTGGTGAGAAAGTAGTAAATAGCCATTCTTAAACTTATTAGAAATGGTCACATCAATTGCTCAATGAAGCTGCTAGTACAAAGGCATTCATATGTAAGCAACGGGAAGCAAAAATACAAAGTTTGCCTTAATTTATTAGAATTAGTCAATAAATAAGGACCCCTGACACCCTTAACAGGTATGTCACTGAATGAAGAAATAAGGGATGAGGGAGGAGCTCTGCAGGATCTATTGAACATTCAATGTCCTGTGCAATAAGTGAAGCTTCATCATTTGTTTGTAACAAAGAAAAGGATGTTATCATCAGTAAATTGGAATACGAACAGCAGACTCTGGTGTGACAACCATCTTTTTTCTCTGTTTGTTGGGGAGGGAGAAAGGGTTTTAAAACAAGAAAAATCCTCTTTAACAAAGGTGCAAGAGGGAAATGCTTATATAGACTACATTCACTGACATTGCTCTAGCTTCAGCCTCTTCTTTCCGGTTAAATTATGAAGAGAAGCCATTAGCTGTACTTCAAGGCATGTCAATAATGAAAATCTGTAACACTTGAGAAGGACAGAAAAGAAATAACATGTAAGATAAAAATACCAGAATTTGGCAATTTCCTGCATTTCTCATGGAACAGGTCATATCCAGCAATATCCACTAAAGGAGAAAATGCTACTTAAAAATTTGTAGGACCATGGATTTCACTTGCAGAATCCTGGAATTCTGGGAAATTCCAGAGCTCAGAAAATGTGAATTTTGAACACGAATTTAAACAAAAAATGGCCTTAATATTTGCAACATACAGGCAGTCTAATGAAAAGTAAAATCATGCAGTGCTGATAATTTAGTGAAGAAGGAAGCCTATATCCAGTTCCATGATTTAGTTTAACACATCTCACACCCTCTTATTCTTAAACAATCTGGAAAGTTTGGATTATACCTTCAGATGTATTGGCATAACCTTGTAAAAGACATTCAGAGCTTTTTGACACCTTATCTTAAATGGATTAAAAATCAAATAATAGTTAGGAGTCCAAACCCACAGAAAACAGAGAAGAAACTTATTCTTAGTGCAAGAATAGCTGCTCTCTCCTGTGCATTTTATGGGAGGTCAGCCTATATGAGGATAGTTAATTCCTCTTAAAATCTGAGACATTAAATTTTTCCTAGAGTTGCATCAGTCACTGTAGATCACTAATATTTAAGACCTGAAACTTTAAACTAAACACTAAAGCAAATTCCTCTTTTCTCACATTTGAATCTTTAAATAAAGGATGGGTCTTGCTGGAGTGTAGGCAGAAAAAATACTCTTACTGCAAGACTTACTCTTCTTTGGTTTATGTTTTAGGTCAGCCTAGATCAGGATAACTGTTTCTTCTTCCTTTAGAATCTAAGTCTTGAAATTTCTCCCTAAAGTAGGTTACCAATATTTTACTCTTGAAACCATAAAAAAGTAACTGCAGGAAACTGTAAAAAACTGAAAAAGGAGCCTGCTTTGTGAAAGACTTTAACATTTCTTCTGAGTGAGATTTTCAAGTGATTCAGAAAAAAATTACACTATTTTGATAATAAAATTGAAGACCTGGAAAACAGGTCACAATGTTCACATCTTAAGAATTACAGCTATTACAGAGGAAAGTGAAGGTGAAGAGTGATTGGATTTATAACCACTCTGATAATCAGAGTAATCAGAGGATGTGTTTTCCCACACAAATGGGAAATGACATTAACACATGGATTCATTCATTTGAAATCCAGAGAACAGGACAAGCCATATGTTATCTTTATAAAAATGCTGACACTTTCAAAAAAGGTAAAAAAGTTTTTCACACATCGAGGAAAATGTAGAATTAAGCTCAATATTTTTATTGCATTTTTGTGAACAGAAACTTGGAGAACAGTGAAAGCAAATGAAATCACCTGGAAAGAATGCATAGTGCTTCTTTAATTACAGAAAAAGACAGATTTAGTCTAAAGAGGAATCCACGTACCACTCACTCATGTAAATTCTAGGTAAGGAGCAATTTACACTCAAAAAAAAAGAAAGTCAAATCTCTTGCTGAGTGTAGATACCTTTCTGTGTTCCTTGCTAGACATAGAGGTGCAGTGCTGAAGAAAAGTGAGCTGTTTGGCAGAACTGGTGCCTGGGTGCCTGATAAAATGGGATCATTTGTGCCCAGTTCTCCACCACGGTTGTTTTTCCTAAGAAGGCAAAACATGAGACAGCAACTTCCACGGGCTCTTTGAAGGAAAAATCTGCACAAATAGCAGCTTGTGCCATGATCTGTCCAACATGTCATCTCCATGTCTAAACAGAATGTTTGCTCATTAAATATGTAATATGCTGATATACCACACAGCCCCTGGAGGCAGACATTGTTTCATTTTTTATAGCAGTTGCATAGTACAGGACACCCGCACAGGTATGATGACATTATTAAACCAGCTGTTTTGCTTTAGTTTAATTTTCAAAGTTCATATTCTGATATATTGTCTTGGTGTAGTAATGCAGTGAATATGTCTCTAGTCATTAGCTAAAATAAAAAACTTTGCAGTTTTGAGCTACTTTTTTTCAATTGTTTTTTTTTTAGCATTAATGTTAGAATGCCACATTGGTATCCAGGAGAAATATTAAGCCAGTGTATAGTACAAATAGAGGAAAGATCTGGAGTGCTAAAAGTCTAAGTTTCATCTGTGACTTGCTGAGTAACTTTGGTCGGTATAATGTATATCCTTTCTCTCTGTTTCCTAATCTGTATAATGGGAATAATGAATCTTCCCATCTTCACATGTTCTTCTTGAGTCACTTTATAAAAATTCATTATTATTTATTTATCACTTAAGTTAGAATACTCAAATGATCTCAAGTACAGTCAGGGTCAGATTTTAAATGGACTTGAATTTTTAACTTTTTCTCATTGGTTTTTAAGTAACCACTGGTATTAAAATAACGTTTTTTCAACCACTACTTTTTCTTATCTTTTTTTCCCTCCAAAATATGTTTAAGGAAAAATAATTTCCCAGTCAGCTCTGATGAAAATGAGACATAAAGAAAATGTATGAAAAAGTCTGTTCATAGAATTTAAGCCTAAATTATTTATTCCACACAGAGAAACTTAGAAATTAAGATGAATGTTAGACATCGGGAGTTCAGCAGTCCATGAAGAAATAGAGGTCATCAGGAGGGAGTAATGTTTCTTTTACTTCAGTGCTTTGCAATAGTCTTTTGGGTCTTTTTATTTAACATTTTAAATTTTCCCCTCTTTTGTTGCTAAATGGGCACTATTTAAATATATTGTGTCCAATGCTCTGTGTTTCAGTGGACACTGTTGAAAAAGACATTTGCTGCAGTAGAATAGGTAGAATACAACAGAAGACATCAATTTCAGTGATCACAGCCCTGACCTGACCATTTAATTACTCTGCCTTTATCTCTGTTCTTCCTCAAGTAAGAGCTCCCAAAACTAACTTTTATAATGTATTGGATCATCAAAGAATTAAAAAATAAGGTTGAAAGGAAACTGAAAAAGAAAACAGCTGTGCCAAATATATTCACCAAGCTATGTGGAGTTACATCACACATCATCCATACTGGCAGCAATATTAGTTGAGCACAGGTACTGATCCAAAGTATGAAATTTAACAATTTATATCTTTGTCACTGTCATTTCACTGTCACCCAACCGCTGTCAGGTCTGGTATCTCAGAAAGAGACAGCCAGTTTGGTCCCAGCTAAATCTGCATGTAACTGCCCCCACACTCCCAGTCAGTATCTTTATGTGTTGGGATAAATATTATGAGTGCAACT
>NW_009189165.1:0-1278 GCF_000690835.1 Fulmarus glacialis | reverse complement strand
GCTGCCTCGAGCTGGGCGATGCTGCGTGCCGGCGTCCTGCCCCGCGGGGGCTTCTGGAGCGGGTCCGTCCCGCGGCCACGCACGGGCAGGACGGGGGCTGCAAGGCATCGCCTTGTGTCTGCTCTTTGGGAAGGACCGGGGTAGGTGACTCGTTTGTTGGCACATTGTCCCCAATGACACTGCAAAGGGACAGCTTCAGGTAGCAATAATTTTATCGTCTCTTCAGTGTCTAATACAGTAACCGAATTATAATAGCATGAGTCTGGATGAAGATTGTATTTATAAAGACTTTGTTAACATAGGCATATAGAAATTGCCGAATCCCTTATAAATTATTTTAAGATGTGCTCTAACCCATTTTAGAGACAGCCACATTGATTTACACACTTCAATTTATGAGGGCTGCATAAAGGCTGCTATAAACTAAACCATAGACATTTATAAATGTCTCTGCAACATGTCATAACACATCTTATGGTAATTTATGCCATTAATCATTTATTAATTATTTTAAAAGGATGAATGCTGTTGTCCCTTACAGCGAGTTCTCTTTCTCCTTCTCTCTGGTGTTCTCTTTCCCCATCTCCATCTCCCCTAATGCCCCTTCCAACTTTTAAAAAAATGACCCTGCTGTCTCAGGCTGAAGTGTGGGATAAGGCTCTTGGCCAAAAAGAAAGTCCTTCTGCCTTGAGGGTTTTCAGGAGAGCAGATTCTGGAGACGCGTCTCGTTTTAAGAGTGGCCAGCTCAAAGGCAGGTGGGGGGACAGTTACCGTGTTGGCCACGGGGGGTTTGCTGGGTGAGCTGAGCTGGTTTGCTCAAACTTACTGAACTTTCTGTCCCAAGTATCCTGCAAGTCAGTCTAGAAGTGAATCGAGTGCTATAGTCAACAAATCTTGTCGCAATTATTTCAGCATGAATAGGAATGTTAATAGCGGGCCCAGGCAGGGCTTGTGGCTTCGGAGCAGGCTTGGGTACGGGATTAACAACCAGAGCATGTCTCAGCATCACTCACTCTGGTATTGATTCCCCCATCGTGTGTCAACAAAAGGGGAGAAATGAAAGGAAGTATGGATAAAAAATGGATCAAAGCTGGATGGAGCAAGAGTCTCAGTGGGGGCGATGACTCTTTTAATGTGGTTAAACCTGTCTCCCGATAGCCATCTCTTCCCTTCCCCTTTCATGCGCTTTGAAGTTGTATATTCAAAGTCCTCTGCCTGAAATCTCGCCAAAGGGAGCCTCATCACTGGTTTTTCGCTTGCATTCAGGAGCGCGGCCAG
>NW_009189164.1:0-9035 GCF_000690835.1 Fulmarus glacialis | reverse complement strand
GAAGGAGATCAGGTTGGTCAAGCAGGAAAGCTCTAGAAATTATCTGGCCTCTCCATTATATCAGGACAAAAACTTGCCAATGTTGGATTAAAAAAGGAATTTTCTGCCTTGCATGCTCAAAGAACTTTGTATCCATCGTGCTGGAAATAGCTGCCAGATAGCAAAGCTCACTCATCATACAGACTCTTTCTATACCAATATCTAATCCTTTTAATTACCCACTGAAGAATGACTTGTCTGCCATCAAACAAACCCACGCAACTCAACCAGTATAGCTGTAATAGCACTCTCTTGGGCACAGTTCAGAAATCCCACCAATGCCTAGCTGGGTTTCTGCATTTATGGGACCTACGAGCACAGGCTGTGGCTCTGATCAATACATGCTGGAGCTGGGGGCTTGGGCACCCCCAATCAGTCCTAAAATGCAGTTTGTTTCTGCAGTTGTCCTACCGCCTGCACGGTTTTGGCATCTTCATGGTAATTTAAATAAAGATGCTAATTTCTGGGAGAAAAATGACAAAGCCTGTTTCACTAGCAAGCTATCAAAAGCAACTTCTTTGATTACTAAGTAAGGCAAGAAATTGAATCAGCTTCATTTCCTTGCAGTGTTTTTTGTATTCTGTTGGTGTTTCTAAGATTTCTCATCTCCCAACACACTGAGACATCCATCCTCAGTTACAGTGAAAACCCACAGGTTTGCAGAAAAGTCAAAAATTTGTCCTCAGCTGCTGCCTGTGATGCAGTCAAATGTTTCAAACCAGCAGCTCCAGAATATTTCATCCCTTCTGCAGTGTTTGCTCAAGTATGTCCACTTCTGCCTAGTTCTTTGTTCCTCTCGCGGTGTTTCTCGGCTAACGGCTGTGTTTGAAGAGGGCTCCACTATGCACTTGCAGCAATACAAATATCAAGAGCCTTCGAGGTGCTCTGTGAAGAGCCTGTTAAACAACGGTGCAGCTGTAGGAACAAAGCGGGAGCAAAAGTTACGCCAGCGTGGCAGACCGACCCGGTACACCTCATGGAAACACGTCAACAAAAACACAAGGGGTACAGGAATATCAGGTTAAACACGGAACTACAGGACAGTGCCAGTGGGGAAAACACAGAGACAAATACATTTTTCAGAGGGGGAAAAAAAAAAAAGAAGAGACATTGTAATTCTGTGCAAAAATCTGAAGTGGAATATACCTTCTAGCTGTTGATTGTTTTTTCCTGAGCTGCTGAACAGAATAGTTCTTATGGAAAAACACAGCAAAGATGTGAAGAAAACATATTAGGAAATCAGAATACATTTGTCAATCTAAATCACTGAGCTTTAAAAAATACAAATAACATCTGTAGCGTAATCCACACATACACACAAGGACCAGATCCTTGGGGTGCCGGGGGAGGGCACAGGAAGCGGGGGGAGAAGTTTTGGGGCGCAGAGGCTCTGGCTGCCGGTGCCAACCCCACTCTGAGTGCCGCAGCATGGACCTGCCGACTGGCAGCTGCCTCCTCCCTGGGCGAGAGCATCCCCCCAGCCCTGCTGAGCTCCTGCTTCAGTTCTGGCTTGAGGAGGGAAAAACCAAACCACGCCACACTTGAGAGGAGCAGGCCCCTCATACAGGGAAGAGTTTGCTCACTTCTATAATCCCTGTGGCTGGGGAAGACCTGAATTAGCAGGATCTTTTTCAAGCTATCTGCCCAAGCACTTTGAACAATCAGCATTTAGTGCATCCAAATCACACCTGCAAACCAACGAACAATGTTTAGGTGTCCTTTTGGGGCATTGGTTGCATGCAGACACATTTATATTTCTGTATTTCTACTTTTCTGTCACACACTCAGAGCTGCCCAGGCTGCTGTTAGGTGGCACAAATCCTGTCTGTTTGCCTGAGGTTGGCCCTGGCAGGAAGAAGAAAATCAACCCCCTTCAGCTGCAGTCACACAGCGCTCTTTTGGGGACAAAACTGCAGTTCCAGTGAGTTCCCCTAATCTAACAGGGACAAATACCGCTCCTAGGCATTGGCCTCTTGCCTACCTGACTCTGACAGGCTTGTGACTGTATCCCAGAGTGACTCTGATCTGGACTGACAGGCACACTTTTGAGCTGTAAAAGAGAATATATTTCATTCATATCAAAAATGTGTAGCACCGTGAATAGGAAGCATATTATGTATTCCCAAGAACTGGAAAGAAATGCAGGCATTGCTGGCTCTCCAAAATCCCCCATGTAATTAAATGTCATTTTAGACCCAGTTGAACAACGGATGCCCTGAATTGACTGCATCAATTAGAAACCAATTTCGTGTCACTGGCACAGCCCCTTGCGTGGACACTGCTGGCAGCCGGAGTACTATGTTTTGATTTAGCTGTAGTTGGGCAGAAGACTAAACCAATTTAGTTAGACAGCGAGATGGCTGGTGTAAACGAGGTGCTGGTGCTGTCTGACATTGAGCCCGGCACCATTGCTGGAGGAGTTCGCTTTGATATGAGGATTTCTTTCCAAGCCAAGCATCCCTAATTCCTGACCAGAGGTTGCTGTAAGAAGTGGTAGTGAACGCACAGTGTGTTTTACCAGCTACAGTGCCCTTTAGCCCAGCTCTTCCCGTTATCCCTTTTCACACGGCAAAGCAACAGCTGTACCCGGCACTGTGGTAGGCAAAAACCCCCTTTGCAGTGGGCAAAGGAGCTGCTTGTTCCCTTTCCCCTACAGCAGCTAGGAAATTGTGTATCTACTGCAAAAAAAAAAAATTCTTTAAATATGCCTTTCCTTTTGGAAAAAGGCTCTTGCTGATTTTTTTTAATAAGACTTTGGATCTGCTCGCCTTCAGAGTGTGACTCTGCAAGATCCTTTGGCCAGACAGACGTGGGATGTTGCCAGGCTGCAGACAAGCACGCTCCTTGTAGCACTGCTTTAGTGGCCTCAAGCTATTTGATGTATCAGCAGCGAAGCCGTTTTCTCTGTGGGTCCCATGTACAGCCGAGCACTCTGCTTTCCTGGCACAAGTGGGCAGCCTCATCCTTCTCAATTCTGTGAGCCGTAAGAGCCTCAAAACAGCATTCTCTTTAAAGGGGAGCAGTCAAGGAGAGCTATGCTAATTATCTTGGGTAGAGGATCCTTTACGTCTTTGCCAGTTTTTATCAAAGCATAAAAAGCAATTATTAAAATTAATGCAATTTACCATGTGTTCTACTTCTAGCAAAGCTATTTTTGGCAAGGGTTGCCATCTGTCCCATTCAGCAAGATCAGCCACAGACTTTTGCTCTCTATTCCACTTCCCACTGTTCTCATGTGGAGCTAGGCAAACACAGGCCTTTTTGCAGAATCAAGTACCTCAACCGCAGCGCCTAGCTTACCTGAAAATTACCATCAGCTGGTGGCAAGTGTCCTCTGCATGAGAAATACTTTTTCTTCCTTCCCTGTCGCTGTCTGCTGGCGCTGCGGATGCCGCTGCGTAGCACCCGGGTGAGCACCGCCCCGAGCAGCTGTCCAGCGGGAGAGGCCGGGGTGACAACCAGCAGACCCATCTGCAGGGTGACAAAAATCAGCTTTTGTCTGTATTTTTCACTGTTCTACAGCCTGTCTGACCAGAAGCAAATGGAAATTAGTTCATTTATGTTTTTATACAACTGAAGATAAAGCAGCGCAAGGAGAGTAAATGTGTAGGGAGTAAAGACCTGGCCCGAGGATAGTGTCTGTGGGCCCGCAGGTGTTCAAAGTGTTCTCGCGAGGAGACTCTGGAAACCTGGCACAAACACCGATATAAACAGGAACACAGCAGGCATGATCATCCAGAGTGGAGGCAAGCGAATCCTCCGAGTGATTGGAGCGCTGGGGATGGTTTCGCATTTGCCATCCCCTCGCAGAACTCTGGCAGCAGCATCCTCTGCACTGAGATCTCTCCTCTGTACAGCTGACAGAGAACCCTGTGAAGGAACGAGCAAGGGCGGCTCAGTCTATCTTTTGTGCCACTTGTCTGAAGTTGCGCAGATGAAAGATGTTGGGCAGGTGAAGGAGACTATTCTAACACGACATACTGAAGTCATTGCTGTTTATTTTCATTGGGAAATTTAAAAACCTTGTATTTTTACCTATCCACTGAGCATAGTAAGAGGAAGGGAAGCCCAGATGTGATGCTATCACTGAGATACCTACTTACTGGCTTCAGACTAGCTGCTTATAAGCACTTTGAAATGAAGAAAGATGTAATAGATTGAGTGAAGAAGTGTGATAGTGACATAATTAAGAACAGAAACCTATTAAAAGATATATGTTAAATGCCAAATAAATGCTTGCCCAGTGTAAAAAAAAAAAATCTGGGTTATAAACCCCAAGGAGATGATTAAATACATAAAGAGGGAGCTCTGAGTTGAAGACTTTAGACTCAGGCTGTCTGATGGCTGGATCCCTCAGCGTCCATGCTCGGCAGCACAACAGCATATTGCTTTCTGCTTGCCATGCTTCCTGAAAAAAGGAACCTGAGTGACAAATTTGCCAGCAAATTAGTTTATGTTTAAAGCCATTAATATCCCTACCTGGTGGAAGACAAATGTCAGAGGAGCAGTTACCAGACAAGTTGTCTGGAGGAAGAATTTGGTCAAAGTTGCCTTGAAGTTTCCGCCGTTCACCTTCGCTGCAGTGCTGCTCCGTGCGTTGAAGTACAAAGATTCCTCCTGCAGACAGACTCTCTGTGTTGCACTGTGCCTGATTCAAAATGAATTCTCAAACTAATGCCTGACTATGTTCATGTCAACACATTATCACTGCAACATTATGGCTAGAAAGGCTGCTCTCTGGAAATGATGGTCCCTTTGTAATCCACATCCACAACGGTCTTAATCCGCTCAGAGTCACTGCCCTCTCCTCGGATATTCTGTTCTGATTCCTCCCAGCGTCGCAAGGAGAAGTGGCATTTATCAGAATACTCCGTGCAGATTCTTCCCATTTCATTCTCTCTCCCTGGCATTAAATTTGATAAAAGATTCTTGCCTTTTTTAGATATTTATAGACTGACTGACATTAGTGATTTAAAGCTAATTAAACAGAAGATCCCACACTAAATTCTGTTTTCACAAATAGCAGTGAAACTCTAATGTAAGTTCAATGAGCTTCACTGCATAGTAACACAGGAGCGAGGGCTCCTTTCAGGCCAACGGAGTCGCTCGTGTTAAGTGCAAACAGCATTTGGCACTCTATCAATTAGCTCAGTAGAGTAACTCCATATGCACGCCAGTGATTGAGAATATTTTCACAGAATATTGTGTAAATTATCCTCTCTTTCTGGTTACATTTAAACAACAAAATATAAAATGGCAGGTTGCTGAATTATAATAACCACAGGTTTTAGTGGTCTGTTCTGATTCCAGAAAAAACATACATATTTTTATTTTATGTATGTGTGCATACGTGTGCATGGGCATGTGTGTGTGTCTGCATATTATAAACATATGTATAATGTCTCATTAATTGAAAGGAAAATTCCAGCTGAGATTTTAACTTCCTGGAGAGTAGAAAATCTCAGTCCCCAGCTGGTAGACACACTCTCTAGCCAGTCGCGTTCTTCTTCTCACCGGATGCTTTTTGGATTTGTGCAGTAATTGTGCATACTAGAGTTTTATTGCTGTATAGAAAGAATACCAACCATCTAACTGAAAACTTATGTATTGCATAAGAACACATACATATCTCAGAAGGTGATAACGACTTTGATTTTTCTCTCTAATCTGCATCCTATTTTCGTTGTTATTGCTAAATGCACAAGCGTAAGTTAAATTCACAAATACCAAACCCAAAGTTACATCCAGTACAGGAGAGCCTATTAATAATAGCATCAGCAGTACGTTATGCTGGGAAACATACACAATGGTTCCTCTGCACGGCTCATATCTCTACAATGCCGCGAGGAAACGTCCTGGTCCCTTCCTCATTGTGCAGGCATAATCAGTCTCTTTTGGGGACGAGCGCACTCATTATATCTCCCTGTGCTTTGCAGCTGTCTGACTGTGATGCAAATAGTGGAGCCAATTCTGATCTCACATGCATTTCTTAACTTCTCAACTTACAACTTACTCACTTCAGTGGAGCTATTCCTCATTTGTGATGGATCAGGCCTATAGATCAAAATTGCAACATGCTTTTTTTTTTTAATGAAGTAAGGCCAAATTTCACAAAAACCTGAGCATAGTTGCCTACCATAATAATCAAAGGCTCAGCATCTTGCAGGATCACGCCAAACTCCACTGATGCCATTTGTAAAGAAGATTGTTTGGGATCAAAGAGTCTCCTGCTTTAACTAATGAAACATATAGGAAGAAAAATGAATGATCAGAAATAATTGCAATTTGCGAAGTAAATTACACCATTAACTACTCCAGAAATCAATAATCAGGAACAAAAAGAAAATCAGTTGAGGGCATGACAGAAGAAAAAATAAATCTCTTGGGCATCTTGCTACTCTGGGGATTTTAATTTTGAGTTTTCCACTCCCAGCTATCCATTCTTACTGCCCATCTATCAACCTCCTGATGAATATAAAGGACTCGGGTATGAAATGCTAGAAGATTGCTGGGTTGGTAGAACAATGGAAAGGGAGTCTTTCAGGTTTGGAGGAGGTAGGGTAAATCGCAGATGACAGTTTAGAAAAGCTTGTCTCTGCTCTTGCTTTTTTTCCCCTAACATGTCTCTTTAATAGCATTGGCAGTCTAATAACCATTTCAAAGGTAACCAAAATCATGCTCATGGGCAAATCACTTGGAAATCTCCTCCTGATTGACTCTAACAACGGACATAATTTTTAATAGAAGTGCAACATGATTTATGCCTTTGCTTATTGGTATAGTTTTAAGCAGGGACAAAGTGGTTGTTTAATCTTACTCCCACGTTAGAGGCATTTATCTTCCACCCCTTTGTATTTACTATTTACATCCTCATAAGAATGCCGACACTGTAGCCTTCGCTATTAGCAATACTCCTTGATTTAATAGCACTTATGAATATCTCTATATTTTGGGGTTTATTAATGAACATTGTGAGTTCTTCTGTGTGCCTGCTTACGACAGGTTATCTGCTATGGATTTTGATCAGAAGGGAGTTAAGGCGGGGTCAAGAAGAAAGCCTACACGAAAAACATCACAACCACTGATGTGGTTACATAGGTGGTTGCAGAAGCCAAGACTTCTACATCAAAAGAGGGTGATGAGTTAAAATGCCCATCCTACAGGAAGGGAGAGGTGGTGTGTGTAGAGAAAAAGGGTGTCTTCAGCAAGTACAGCTGACCCAGACTGTGAGCTGGACCCTGCTGCGAGCAGGCACTGTCACGGTCTCCGGGAGCACTGGGTGTCCAAGGCTCCTGTGAAGAAAGATGGTGTAAGTGCTTGTAAAACAACTCATTGTTTGAAACCCAGTTCCTGAAATGCAGAGCACTTATTGGCAAATTGAAGCTATTTATGGAGGAGGCGTTTAGTGGTTGGTGCAAGCATTGCTCAATTGCACCTGCATAGCACCATGGCTCTAAATGACCTCACTAGAAACTGTCCCAACCACAGCTTCCCCTGCAAAAGAAAGCATGGGCCTGCCACTTGGAAGGGGTGACAGATCAGAAAAAGCGTCTCAGCAGGTGCAGCTTTACCCAGAGACCATGAAGTTGACCCTAGGTACAGCTCTTGCAGTTCTCTACCATCACCAGTGCAAGAGCAATCAACTGGTCAGGCACCACTGGGGCTGGAGAAGTACTAGCATCACTATCAAAAAATACTCCCGAGGTTGACTATACACTTTCCCGTGCATCACTATAGCTTTATACTTGCCACCTTAGATCATGGGGAGGGAAGGAGGAGAGAGAGGATGAAGAGCGAAGCAGGCTTGCAGGCACATGGGAAAGGAGAGGAGAAATCAGCTAGAACAATCTTTTATGCTTGCAACTAGTGCAACCAGTGGTTTAATCATTGGAATAAACAAGGACACTTGCACTTATGAGTATCTTTTATGGTTAATTACTGCTATTTATGTTGGCAATTGTCAAGTGTCATATAT
Source organism: Fulmarus glacialis (assembly GCF_000690835.1). Classification (NCBI taxonomy): domain Eukaryota; kingdom Metazoa; phylum Chordata; class Aves; order Procellariiformes; family Procellariidae; genus Fulmarus; species Fulmarus glacialis. Next base: position 1,021 of record NW_009189164.1, on the reverse strand, counting down.
GACTATTTTATATCCTTAAATTTGGTCAGTTGAATGTGTAATCTTTTGCTCCCTATGTGTTTAAGACCTATTTTTACATACACAGTTATGTTTTTATATCTGCTGTAATTCACCAGTCAAAACATGATATACATGACTTGGGTACAGATCTTACCATTTTAATTCCCACCCTCCCAGTAACCAGTCATGTTTCGCTGATCTTTTCAGATTAAAACTAAAAAGGAAGAGATATGTGGAATCTATTTGCAAATTCTCCTTGTTGAGCCCTGTCACTTTAGTGACAGCCCTCCTTGAATTCCCCCCTCATTTGGATTTTAAAAGTGGTTGTAACCCTTTCAAGGCAGGACACATTTTCTTTGGATCATTTCATAGAATCATAGAATGGTTTGGGTTGGAAGGGACCTTAAAGATCATCTAGTTCCAACCCCCGATCTAGTTCCTGTTTGCTTTCAGGTTCAGAGGCTGATCTTCAAATGGCATTATTAATTGTGATAAAACTTAATCTAGAATATTTCCAATTGCACACGCCCACACAAAAAGATGGCTTAAAACCCTGAACAGCAGAGAAGATTCTGCAGAAGGACTTCCCACATTCCAAACGGCAGGTAAAATCTTGCAAAAATTCAGCAAAACAATTTTTTTCTCTTGTACACTGAAGCTGATTTTCCTTCCATGAGCATGAAAATCTTAATGTTATGAAAAAATGCAGTGGGCAGCTTGCATCACTATAAATACAGATGGTCTTCAGTTATGCTGACCAAAACAAGTATCTACAAGAACTTAGCGCTGCCTGTATGAGCTTCTACCAAAAAGTGGTGCAGGAGTCTGTAGCTTTCTAGGACCTATTATGCTCGCCAATGTGACGCCCATCTACAAGAAGGGCTGGAAGGAGGATCCGGGGAACTACAGGCCGGTCAGCCTGACCTTGGTTCTTGGGAAGATTATGGGGCGGTTCATCTTGAGGGCGCTCACAAGGCACGTACAGGACAACGAGGGGATCAGACCCAGCCAGCACAGGTTC
>NW_009189163.1:2170-2376 GCF_000690835.1 Fulmarus glacialis | reverse complement strand
CCCACTTCTTGAGCTTGTCCAGGTCCCCCAGATAGCATCCCGTCCCTCAGGCGTGTTGACCGCACCACTCAGTTTGGTGTTATCTGCAAACTTGCTGAGGGTGCACTAGATCCCACTGTCTATATCATTGATGAAGATATTAAACAGTACTGGTCCCAGTATGGACCCCTGTGGGACACCACTTGTCACCGATCTCCATCAATTGA
>NW_009189163.1:0-2143 GCF_000690835.1 Fulmarus glacialis | reverse complement strand
TCCTCATCCACTGGACAGTCCACCCATCAGTTCCATACCTCTCCAATTTAGAGAGAAGGATGTTGTGGGGGACCATGTCAAAGGCCTTACAGAGGTCCAGGCGGACGACATCTGTAGCTCTTCCCATGTCCACTGATGTAGTCACTCCGCCATAGAAGGCCACTAAGTTGGTCAAGCAGGACTTGCCCTTGGTGAAGCCATGCTGGCTGTCTCGAAGTCCTTCCTGGCTTACAGATAATACACAAAAGTACTGCAAATAATAGAGAAATTTTCACCTCTAGTCCATAATTTGATTTTCAGATAATACTTTAAACATTTTACAGTATTTTTAAACTTTTATAATCACTGTAATTATGCCTTTTATACAGTTGAGTTTATTCTGTTTGCTATGTAGGTGTAGAAAAAAACAGGATAAGTAAAAAGAAAGTAGTTGATGGACTCAGGAACTGGTGAGGTACTCAAAACTACGTTGTTTTTTTTTTTTTTTAAGCTGGGTAAATTTAATCATATATCTAATAATGGACTTGTGAGATTTTGGGAAGGGGATTAGGACTATTTCAAAAAAAGGTGGACATATATTCATGGGCACAATAACAAGGTAGTTTTAGTCACCAGAACTAAATAAAATTAAAAAAAATAAAACTAAATAAAGAAATATCTGCTGTTTTTTTTTTTTTTTTTTTTTTTTTAATTTCTGATCTATACTGATTTTCATACCTAAAATAAAAATCAATAATGTGACTTATGACTTTCTGAAATGCCGTAATGCTCCAGGCCTTGATTTTAGTGCCTAGCAGCCTGGTAATGAAATGTTGAACAAAGAAAAAAATACATGGAATATAAAATCTATTTAAAGTAGCAAATGCTTGCCACATATGGGGACTGGTATGTTTTATTCCAACTACAATTTCACTGCAAGTTCAGTAAAAAGTGAATGGAAAGGTTCTGAAATGTTTTATCAGGAGTGCACTTTCTAGAATTATTTCAATACTTCAAGGTAGGCTGAAATTGGATGAAAATTTCTTTAAACAGGAGAGGACCTGTTCTTTAAAGAGCTACTGACAGGACTGGAGAAGCCCAGATGACTGTGAGAAAAATGCCTTAGAACTGTACAGTAGAACTGAACAGAGAAAATACCTTACTTTAAGTTTAGGATTTAGGAAAGTTAAAGATTCACCAAAACGGAAAGGGAAACTTTCCAGCATTCTTTTTCAATATATGGTGTTCAGCATTCGGACAGAGTGAGACAAGGAACTAGGAACAAGTGAGTGAAATATTGTAGGTACTTCTTCCTCTTGCAATTTTCTGCATGACTAAATCTGGACCTGTGTTTTATGGAAAGATGTTTCATTTTCCAAAACCAAGCTTTTTTGAGGCAAACTCCTGTATGTATGATCACAAAAGTTTATATCTTACATTTATCTAATGCATATAAAGAACTTAATGAATCTTGAATTTATAAATTCTATATAGAAATTGCTTCGCTATTGGACTACAAGAACTGTGAAATATATTTTGAGAATACTGATAGATTATAAAAAATGACTGAAGATAGGATTACCTTCTATTCCCAAGCCTTATTTTCTGAGGATGATTTTTTATCCTGTACAGTTATGATAGACAAAATATGTGGTATTGAATAAGATATAAAATTTGCCGAAGAAAACTCAGCTTTATGAGAAGAAATTTCAGGATCTATTTTCTGTTTGTTGCAGATCTGTAGCTGCTTATGCCCAAAGCCATTAAAATATCAAAATATTTTGATAACTTCTCATTACTTTATAACTGAAAGGTGGATTGTCTATTGATTTTTCAAGGCAGTAATGAAATTTCATTATGAATATTTGGAAAACTATTAAAGTATATGTAAGTGTAGTAAAATCAAATGTTTTGAACTTTGACACTGTGTCCTTGTTTGTAGTTATCAGGGCTAATATAAACTTTTGGAAACATCGTTCTGTCTTCACAATACCCACAGCAGAATGAAAAAGATTATTTGCTTTTTGGTAATTGCCCAAATCATTTATCACACGATACAACAGAATAGACTAGCTATAATTCCTTACTTGGTCTTGAAGTCTGTGTAATAAAAGTTGTACACAGTTTTTCTGTATCTTTCAAATCATAGAATCATAGAATCATA
>NW_009189162.1:7669-10744 GCF_000690835.1 Fulmarus glacialis | reverse complement strand
TTAAAAAAAAAAAATATATCAAAAGAAGTGTGGAAGTAACCCTTCACTCCAAAGCTTGAATGCAAAGACAGTGGGAGGAGGCCCCCTTAATTTGAAAAAGGCAGAAAAAATGCAGTAATTTAATCATGTGATTAATTTATTCTGATGAAATATAAAAGCAAGTTCTGTTTTTAAGTCAGAAATCAGTGGAATAAATCTCATAAATAAATAAATTTTAGTTCCTGAATTTCTGCAAGTTAAAAAAAACCCAAAAAACAAAACCAAATAAATCCATGTAAAAAAAAGAAAAATCTATAGTGTTTTAAGAAAGGTTGATAATCTCTTGAGGAGTTCCTTGACGTTGAGGTATAACCTCTACGAAAAACTTGCATGGGTGGAGAGGAAGTGTAAATTGGGCTATTATACTTTGTTTATGCAACATACCTTTTCTGGCTCGTATGTCCATTATCTCAACTCGAAGACTGAACTTAGCTTTCCAAGCAAACATATCTAGGGTTTTTTTTTCTCTTTTTTGCCTTTTTTTTTTTCGTGGAAAAATGCCTGATTTGAGGTTTACAAATTTTAAGACCTTTCCAATACTATAAAAGGGAAAGTAACAGAGACACTTGAACTTCCCATGGCAAGCAAAGGCCTGAAAGGGAGACACTGGGAGTGGGCAGGAATATCTTGAAGAAATGGATATCTTCACATTAATGATGGTGGCCCCTGAGCCAGAATAAAAATGGAAATATTACTCAAATAAAGCCCATGTGGTAGAAAAGCCTCTGTGTTGTTACTGTCAGTTGAAAATACCTGTCCTTCTTTCCCCTGGTCTGAAGATAAGGTTTTTTTATTAATGTGACAAACCTGTCAAGAGACCCTTAAACATGATATGAGTTCTCAGGTTCCAGATAATGAAAGCTGCACACACTAGTTACAAAAATGGGGAAAAAGAAGAAGTTAGAACTGCTCAGTGGATGAAATAGAGATTTCTAGATTAGGGTGAGATAAATCACCCTCTAGACTCCGTTTACACTATTGACTATATCTCCACTGACTAAAAGGAGATATTAGGCACTTGGTTTATATGTAGAAACCTTTGTTTAGGTGTCTTAACCCACCAACTGAATTCCACTCAGTCTCTGAATGTAGATAAATTAAGTAACATTTCTTTCCTACTAGGATGACTATCTACTAATGATCTTCAAAGTAAACTAAAGTTCTCAATTGACCCATTATTTATTTTCCTTTTAATTTATTATCCATACACCTATGTCACTTCACTGTTGTAAAGGTATTTTTCATGTGTTATATGTTCTTCATTGCTTTTTATTAATGTTGCTGAGATAATAAGAGTAAGAGTGAATTCTTATTAGCTACTAGTGTGAGAACCTAGGTACCTTTGGTAAAATTCCTGAAACTGTATTGATTCCCATCTCAACTTTGGGAATCAGAACCTAACTTGCCCTTAAAAAAAAACAAAACAGAACACAAAAACATTTAAGCCTGCAACTACATGATTTTGGCATGACAAACAGTCCCAAGATGGCCACTAATCTGTTTTCCTCCTTCTCTGAGCCTGGCTTGAGACCCTGACCACAGCCATACAAACAAGGGACGATATAGTAACAAATTGCGATAAATTAGCTGATTTCTGTTAACTGTTTACAGAAACAGTGCTCTAAGGCATTTACTGTGAAGCAGTTCAAATTAATGTCACTTTCTTTAACTTCCTAATGTAGTGTTTGTTCTTGCAATGTTAATAATTCAGCATAGCCTTATGTATATACGTATGTGTGTGCGTAACCGTGTATGAAATGATACTGCATCTAGAACTAGACTCTTGCCAACTCAGTTAAAATGTGATGCTTCACATCATAAAATTCTGGTTTTAGTTTCTTAAAATTTTGCTCAAGTTTAATTTTCCAGGCTGAAGTTTTCCAAGACAACAATTGGAAACAGGCTCAATTTTATTAGAAATTTTCCTCTAGAACATTTCAACAATGCTAATATCAGACAATATGTACCCCTCTTGAAGAAAATGTCATTATGCACTCTGGTACCTACACATTTTGAAATGTAGACATGAAGCACTCTAGAGCTACTTTGCTACATGGTATGAAAATGTATCCAAAGATATAATTTATTCCAAAAAAGATCTCTGTTCATGGTCAGCCGTGTGGCTAGTAGCCACCTCTATGCACCAGCTGCTTATTCACTGTGTTGAATTGTTACTGCTGAAGGTTTTTAATGGATGGAAAGAGTAAATTTGACTTTTTCTTCAGTCACTCCCTTTAGCTGGTAGAGACTATTTTAGGAAGGGCTGTTTTTGTGTCCTGCTCCTGAAGTGAGAGCAGAAGAACTTGTCCTTGTCCTTCCACTACGGGCCCAGGGAGCAGGAGGAGGAATGTAGTGTAGAGTAAGCATGAAAAAAAGAATTTCTTTGTATGCCAAAGAAGGTTAGAGGAGACCTAAGGCAAGCTAATCGGGCACAGAAGACAGCACTTTGAAAGCACACAGAGCAAAAGGCAAGAAGTTTCTCAGCTACTTTTCTTCTTCCCATTCCAAAGGTCCTGTTACCATGATTCTTCCTGTAAGTAAAGTGCAAGGGATTCATAAAGGCTTTACACCAATTAGTTTTCATTCCCATGATAGTGTCTTGCCTCTATTCTGCTAACCCTTTCTATGACCATTACTTCATTAACAACTTCTACCTGCTTTCTCTTGGAAGATTTCCTTTTCAGTAGCCATAAAACTTATCACAAGGCTACCTTGCCTTGTATGTATTTCCTGGTAGATATATATGTTAGAATAAGGTAGTATTTCATCTGTGCCTTACATTTCTTCAAGTTTTAATTAACTTTCTTCTCAATTGGGATATTATTTTCCCAAATGAAAAGAAACAGTATCACAATCTCCCAGTACCTGGTATATTTCCTTCTATGTATTACTTATTAATACTCCAATTTGATTTCTGGAAAATATTTAACATTTTTTCAAGTTATTGGGTTTTTTCTCTTTACTTTAAAATTATTTTTTGTATTTTTTAATGTTGTTACTCTGGATGTTCTATTCTGGAATCCAGGCAACTGGAGT
>NW_009189162.1:0-7638 GCF_000690835.1 Fulmarus glacialis | reverse complement strand
GAAAGAAAAGAGGTTGTTAGGCTTCTTTATGTGTGAAAAACCACCAAATCTTAGTTGGCTACTGGGTGCCAAAAGCCTGTACCTGGAGGACCTTTATGAAAGTTGAGATAGTTGTGATCTCTCTCTCACACACACATGGACATGCATGCACGCATACGCACACTTTCCCAGTTTGGTCCTGTCAGGTTGCCCTGAGTTGTCCTGGTTTGCCAGATTAGATAATGTTTCCAGCATGTTGTGTCCTAGCAAAGAAAGTTTATGTCCTTTGTGCCTGCCTGTCAGGTTCACACTAGTCAAAAGATACCTTTTCTTGCAATAAACATCTGTAATATTTTCCCACGTCATAGATCGTGTCCTAGAAACAATATATGATAACCCCCTGATCTCTTAGGTATTATAAAATTTGAATTTAATATTAGGGTATAAGATATATTCTAAATTGGTTTCTTATCTTCTGCTTCCAAAAATTCTATTTTTTTTGTTGTGTTTTTTTTTTTTTATAAACATCTCTTTAGAAGGGCACTCTGCTATCATAAAATTAGGTCTAGTTTCTAGTTTGTGACCTATGGTTGTATATAAAAGTAAAGGACATCATAGCGTTAAGTTCCCTAAGATGGATGCCAGAAATATAATTCATATACTGTGAAGTAGGACACATCACACGATCAAACTGCCAACCTCTCTTCTTTGTTTCCATATTTAAAAAAGAAAGAGGAGGGGATGGCATCTGGGTATGTGGCTTTTGCTCTGTGATTGTTTGATAACCACAGACAAATATCACGCTTTTGCTGTTCATGAACATACAAATGTCCCATGACAGGACAAAGGGATAAACCCTGCAGGAAAGGGAAAGCGAGTGAGGAAGTCCCACAGGAACTTAGAGAATCACAGGTAAGTCAATATAAGAAAAGTGTACAGTCTCATAAGGGGAATACTTTAACATTTTTTGTTCATCTTGATCTATGCTATGGTTTTACATTTGGTCGTTATGTTCATTTGGCTAACAACTTTTCAGACAGCATGACAAGCAAGTAAATTATGTTTACCAAACACTTGTACTCTGGCACAGAAGGGGAGCATCAACAAGCTTTGCTTCATTCAGTAAAAAGAGAAGAGTAACATCTAGTAGAAAATCAATGATCTTGTGACAATTGTATATATCTTATTGAATACCAGCGATAACCAGCGATAGGACGAAAGGAAATGGCCTCAAGTTGCACCAGGGGAGGTTTAGACTGGACATTAGGAAAAACTTCTTCACTGAAAGAGTGGTCAGGCCTTGGAAGAGGCTGCCCAGGGAAGTGGTAGAGTCACCATCCCTGGAAGTACTTAAAAGACATGTAGATGAGGCGCTTAGGGACATGGTTTAGTGGGCATGGTGGTGTTGGGTTGACGGTTGGACTTGATGATCTTAGAGGTCTTCTCCAACCTTAATGATTCTATGATTCTATGAATATAACTGGAGTTTCAGATTTTTTTGCCAGCATCAATTTTAGTAGACCAAAGAGAAGCAAACATGTTAGGAACAATTAAACTGACGCATTCATATGTTAGAGGAAGCCATGTAACAGTGATTGTCCCAATGAAGAGTATCATGTTGGCCTCTAAAGATTATTGTGGTTCATGTGTTATTCATAAATCTGTGTTTTACAGAAAATTCAGTTAATTAAATTTTTTGTCTTTGTACGAGGTGGATGGTTGTCCCTGTAAAACTGGAATGTATATATTTTCTCTCTCATTAACTTGGTTGAAAAAATATGTAACAAGTGATTACTTTCATTCCTACCCTCCATGTATATATGTATCTTCACCTTGGTACAAAGACACACTTCCTTGCACATGTGCACTTACCTATACATTTCTGAGTTGAGAGCAAATCTGGAGCACACCTGTCTTCAAAACAAATTTTCTTTATTTATTTTCAAATTTTATTTATTTATTTTTAAATCCTAAAGAGTGAATTTGAAAATGTAACTTCAGTTTTCATCTAAACTATTTTCTTTACTACCATGGATTGTTTCAGAGTTCATGCATCCACAAAAGATTCTAAACAACTGTTCATTCAGACATAATGGTAATGTTTTATGTGTACCCATGGCTGTTTCTGTATTGTCCTCTGCTCTTCTGAATAATGGAAGTAGTAAGACAGAATGGCACTTAGCAATAGCCAAGGGAGGAAAGGTTAGGGGGGCAGTTTGGAAAAAAAAAATTCTTACTAGAGATTTGGGCAGATTTGATATAAACAGGGGCTTGGTAGGAAAACAGAAAATGGAAAATTCTGCAGAAGTAACCTAGCCACAAGGGAAGAAAGTGGTCCAGCTGCCTGTTTTTGCTATAACCAAAGAGAATTATAAATTGATCAAGATTTTAGATGTATTCAGGTAAAGGCCATTGCTAATTCTGTAATAATTTCTTTTCAGTTTTAATGTACTACTGTGACATGCAGTGTTAATTATTTCTTGAAGTGTGAAGTTTTACTGAGAATAAGGTTTATGTGGACCAGAAAAATAGGTACCTGCTGCTCCCATCAAATCCTGCAGTTATTCGTCAACTGTTTCCACAAATCCATTACATATGCAACAGAAAGCACAACTAGCAGAACAAAATAGCAGTCTAAAAAGAGAAACAAAGGTACCATTTTGGCAGTCCAATGGCATTCATTTATTTCCCATTTATGGTCACGTAGCTTGAGTCCAAGTGTTTGGCAAAAGAAGCAAACCCAAATTGAGTCATAATTTAAAATCCTATTCCTATATACATATAGGAGTACATGAGCATTCCTCTTCCTCTTCTCCGTCATCATCATCAGCAGCAGCAGCTTTTGCACTTTATGACTTCATTATGACATCACATAATAACTTGCATTAAACCTACTTTTATTAACTCTCTCACCAGTGTCAAAAATGTACTTTCTTTCCAAACTGCTTTGACAATATGGCAAATGGACACATTAAGTCTGACAAAAATCTGTGGTAGTTTTATACTATGGACAAAAGTCTCCTAGTTCAGAAGGATGAGATCATCAACGTTATGAAGTAAATGTGATTAAATGGATTTATATATTTTCCCTAGACTATTTATTTCAGCACGGCTGGCCTACAGTAAAAGAGAGATTACTATTTACTTATATAATTTTTGTATGTTTCCACTGTAAAGCAGTTTAGACTGATACTTCAAACAAAACAGATGAAAATGTGGAATATCTACTTCAGAGTTTACAACCTGATATTGTGTGTGCACTTAGTATACTAAACACAAGCTAACAGTGTTTTGTGAATTGCCAATTACGTTACGTAGGAAGGGATTTTATTAAAAATATTCTAAACTCTTAGTTAAGGTTTGCTATGTTTTCATCTTATGGCACCATCTTTTTTCTTTCCTTTGCTTTTCTTCCTTTTTTTGAATGAATGTGCTATCTGGATGCCTCTGCCATTTGACATTATATCCTTGTGTGTCATGTTTCTCGTGTACTACCAACACGGAGAGTCTTCTGAACTCTGGTCTTCCCTTGGCTTAGTTCTCTTTCAATTCTTCTCCTTTTTATTTTAGAGAATTTTTTGAAGATACTCCTTATACCCCCTGTATTTTCTGCAGCTGTTTCATGGGCCACTGTCCTTGAATCTATTATCCTTGTTTCACATCATTTCAGGTTATTATCTCCAAATAAGAACTATCTATGAGATCAACTAGTGGCTGAATTATGTCCAAAAACATCCTGGCTGCCTTCTGGCATTATCTTATACAAATTTGCTGTCAGCTGAAGCTCAACTTGCCTAAAATCTCTCTTAACCTCTCCCACACGAATCTTTCCTTCCTAGCTTTCGCAACTGTGATGCCATCTTTCTGCTGACATTTAAAACTCTTCTTTGTCTCAGAGGGCTTTCTGGGTTTTCATGATTGGGATATGTTTTATTTCATCTTCTATAAAACCTTTCACTCCTCTCTAGCCAGATTCTTTCTACTGTAAGTCTTTGATGGTACAGCTGTCCCTTCGCTGGAACCAGCAATGCCTTATTCCCCTTCTCAAACTTGTTTCTCATGTTCAGAACAGAGATTGGCACTCCAGGCTGGGTAAGAAGTATAAATCGGATTTTCTATTAAAGAACAGATTCTAGTGGCAGAAACACAAGCAGCTATGAATTTGAATGTGAGATTTGGACACCGAGCAGTTATCCAGCTGATTATTGTGTTTGACTGCATATGACTTGGTCAGGTAGGCAATTCAATGTTGGGCAACTGGGAAAAAGTATATATCAGGGTTTGTATACTAAAGAAATATGTGGTAGTCACTGAACAGTGGTAGTCCAGACTTTAGTCCCAGGAAACCTTTGTGACTCTAATTATCAGCTGAGTTTCCACTAGACTTGCCTTTTAGTTTCTCCTACTGCTAATCTTGTGGCCTACATGGTGGCCTGGCCTAGCAGGAGCAACACTGTAAAGACAAGTTCTCAGAAAAAAACGGTCTGATGTTTTGAATTTTTTCTAATCCTCAGATAAAATTCAAAATGAAATCTCCTTTAGAAGAACATATTTCAGTCAGTTGCTGACGCGGAAGTCACGGACACAACGCATTCGATCAATATGATCGCGTTAATGCCACTTTATTACACAGCTTTACTTCAATTTATACGTAGTTGTCATAAGCACGCCCCCCAACACACAGTTCTCATAGGCTATTGCAATAATTCACGCGCTTGTAACTCAGCTACGATTTGTGCTAGCCTTCTGTCCACGCGCCTTCGTTCTGTAACATCTGTGTCCTTGCTGACATCCTCTTTTACTTGCTTTTCAGTCCAACTTCTTTGATTTCTTGCCAGGTACTCAGTTTCTCAAACTTCCCTATCTCTGTAAACGACCTTCAAGCTTAGCACAGCCTGCAGCTGCCTAGTTTGGATCGCTCATTATGTGTCTTCCCACAAGTTTCCTCTTCTGATCATCAAAAAATAAGAATTATTCTTATTCATGCTCCAGTGTGTTGCTATGGTGTTGTTGGACTTCAAACATCGTTCCAGCTATAAGATTAATTATTTTCTTTTCCATTCATCTTTAAAACTCTTCTTTTCTGTGATTCATCCCACCAATTCCAAAACCAAAGCAAAGCAGTAGAACTGTTAGGTCACCGAAGTGGGATTTGTCTCATCGAACTGTAAATATGTACAATGTGGACAAGTATATGCGAGATATGATGGCACTGTTTTTGTCAACAGAGAAATATAAACACTCTTAGGCATGATTCATCTGAATTACTTTATTCACCTACTTTATATGTAATAAATTGTATCGTGGACAGTGAAGGCAGTCTATAGTACTGTCTCAGACTAAGGACTCCTTTGCAGATACCTATAATATGTCAAATGAATCCCAGCCTTGGTGCCCCTTACTAAAATCAGAGGATATCATGTTAGCCATTGTTCTCCTGTTTTCCCTTAAGCTATTTGTTGTAATTTGTTACCTTTGTGTTATGAATTATTAGCTTGTTTCGTATGGCACAGTGCATTGCACCATGGGTTCTGCTTCCCACCTTGGGCTATTTGTAATATTATGATAACATTGTGCACTGTGGCACAATAATCAGTAAGCAGACAACAGGTTGAAGAGAACTAAAGATTTGTAAAGGGTTTTCCTCAGGCTTTCCAAGTCTTGTTCTTAAGAGCACTTTCTTAAGAGCACTTTCTTAAGAGCACTCATTCTTATATCTGTGGAGTGTGAGCACTTCTGCTCTTAACTTCCAGTATTTCAGGTTCCCTGATAGAGGGCTTGCCCCAAGGTTGTTCTAATTCACTCATGGAGGCTGTGCATGTGTAATTTAGTTGTTGGGAGCATTGTAAATTCATAAGTCACATTGTTAAATTCTCTTGCTCTGTGTTTGCTATGGAACTGGTTGTAGACAACTGTTTAGTGTTGGACATGAGCATGAGCTCCTATGAGAACTACGCCATGTTTAACCACACTAGTCCTTTTAGAAATGGAGCTCCAGAACCATTATAAACAGACAATCCTTTTATGTTGAGACTACCACCTGCTGAATATCTTATACTGATGCTGTAGTTAATTCTCAGATAAACTAGCCAATTTTTCAGGAATTCTTTGTGTTTGGAATATCACGATTGATAAAGAAAACATAATTTTTAAAGCTCTCCCTTTTTTCACTCTTTTTTCACATTTCCTAATGTGTTTGTTAGCGTACTGACATCAGTAGCGTAGGTAGTGTAAAGTTAGCTATTAGGCTCAGTGAGCAAACCACTTGTCCTAGGACAGAAGTAATTTGCCTTGAAAGCAGTCACATCATATGACTAAGATTCCTGGATGTCAAATGGTATAACATCTTGGATATACCTGTCTAAAAGCTCTGACATATTTTTGAAGCAAGTCTACAAGATAAGAGATTATAGAAAAAATTTTTTTTTGATTTATCAAGACTTGGATAGAAACCATCATACCATGTTTTAGTCTAGTACTCTGGACTAATACTAGAGTATTAGTCATTATTCTTGAAAATAGTTTTCTCATGTGTCTATTAATGCAGTAAACATAAAAGCTAGCATTATGGCAAAAAGCATGCTGTTATTAAAAACTTGATATCCAATGTAACAGAACATGAAATTTTGTCTAAGATAAGGATCTTGATTTATTCAGCTAAAGAAGGTTTGTATGTCTAGACTCATGTTTACCTACTCTGTAAAACTTGGACTGAATGTTTCAGTAGAAATAGGAGATATCATTCGGTTAGTCATGTATATGTTTTCTTCTTTGAGAATCGTGAGGCTGACTGAGATAAAATAATGATAGGAATGGATTTTCTGAAATAATTTTGTGTGTTTTCAATCATATTACAATCAACCCCATCTGTGACTAATACTGCTCATATGATTCTCTCAGTCCTTCCTCCCAATACACACAAGTCTTCTTCACACACAATTTTGTTTTCTCATAGACTTTTTGTTTTTGTTTTCTAATCTTCATTTGGAGCCAAAGAAATTGGGCAAGGGCTTCTTTTCCTGGGAGCCATTAAACTGCCTTTAATTAGCATCTGCCAAGGCCATTAATGAGTTTCACCATACAGTGACTCATGTTAAAAAAAAAAAGAAAAAAGGCTAAAATAAGCCAAGGTAAAACAAACCTAGCAAGCAAACACCCTGCAGTGCAGGAGAGATGTTGAAAGCCTCCTGTCACAGAAAAACATCACAGAACTCTTAACCCAAGTCATTTAATAAAGTTGCAGCAATAAAAAACAGAACAAAAGCAAAAAATCGACTTGACATACTGCTTCAAGCTATAGCTGTCTCTTCAATATTGTAGAGCATATGCTTTTCTGTACCTACTACATTTATGAAGATAAAAATACTCGTAAGGGTAGGAAAAAAATTACTTGCTTTTAGGTTGAAGCTTAATTACTTTGCTCAATATTTATTCAATATGAGCTCAGAAGACCTTTAATTATTACCATTATCTCGAACAGGCTACTTCTGCTGAATAACCTGTGCCTATGACATAACAGGAGCCAGCTCCTCGTGGGGTCCATGTGAGATCCAATCTTTTGTTCCATGTTGTCAGTACAGCCCTGGAGAAGTGCTCCAGTGTGTCAGTTTATGAAGTGTTTCCATGATACATATTAGAATCATAGAATCATTAAGGCTG
>NW_009189161.1:651-5543 GCF_000690835.1 Fulmarus glacialis | reverse complement strand
GGCCTGGGCGAGAGGACAGTGGGTGCCCGGCTCAGTGCCCTGCGCTGTGCTGCGGGCTCTCGGAGCCTCTCCGAATCTCTCTCGCTTGACAGCTCCAGCCTGCATCCGTCCCAGGCATTTTTTAAGTGCATCCGTTTCATAGGTAGCCTCTCAGAAGGTGACATGCAGGAGGATGCCGTGGCACCGTTCTGTGTCAAATGCACAGGGTAAAAAGCACTGGGGGTAAAAGCTGATGCTCTGGTCCCCTGTCGGGATGCTTGCCCTGCGCCTGGCCGCCTTCAAAGCCGGGTCTGCAGACCAAGTGAAAGTGCCTGCGGGCTTCTGGGGAGGATGGACTCTGGAGACATCCGAAGGAGCTGGGCTCAGCCTTTCAGCCTTCACAAGTCTGGGGAAAGCGCTAGGCAATATTTCTGAGGACGTTTTCCAAGATGTCGGTATAGGACAGACCCTGTGAGAAGAGCTGGTTCTGTGACCCTGTCCTCCACGGCCGGGAGGCTAGAGGGCAGGGCATGGCTTCATGGGAGATCTACAAAATGCTTTTGGAGGTAAGGCAGAGAGCCAAATCCCACACCTTACTTTGTACTTGGCTTGGTGGAGGGCATGGACTCAGCACAGTACTAACCAGGCAACGGCATCATGTCTCCTGCCTCCAACATACGCCTTCCTTCATCAATATTTTCCTGCTTTTCTCTTTCTGTCACTTTATCACTTTTTATGCTAGCACTTGCCAGTTCCTCTAAGGTACCAGATGTCTTTTGTCCCAGCTGTTTTAAGTGACAAACACAGTAACATCCAGAGTGGTTTTCAGCCTGCACTTAGCTTTGAAGATGCTTCCATTTCAAGCCTGAGGAGAGTGTATGTGAATGAAAAACACCACTGCTGCTGTTTCTTCCAGATACATTAGCTAGTCTAATAAAAGGTATGACCTCTCTCAACGAATCTTCATTTTTGCTCCCCCCCCTGCCCCAACAGGATGCATTTTGTGTAGATTTTTCCAGAAGGAATCGCTTCAAAACAAAGATTGGCAGTGCTTGCCTCTGCCCGTGCCTACACCTTTTTAAGGTTTATGATCTGATGTCCCAAAGTTAATTCCTTTTAGAAGTGCTCAGCTTTTCCTACTAGCTCCAGGTGAGGTTTGCCTTCACTGACTGCTTCTGGGGGTGGGGATCAGGGCCGAAAGAACTCAGCCATCCATTGGCAAAGAGGGAAGAGGCCAGCAGAAGAGACAAGAAAAGGTTAGTGTGGCTTTTGTGCACAATATGAAAAGCAAGTCAATACCATTGTAGGGGCATTGGAGGGTACTCAAAGCAATCAGCCAGGGGCCATTGTGTTCCTTTAATCTACATGTGTATTTCCCAAGAACTCTATTAGTGAAGATGAATGAACTGTGCAATGTCCCTAATTTCTTCTAATTTGGAGCTGGGGTTTTATGGCACTCACAACCAGCACAAAACATGTCTGTCCCTCCAGGAGCCCTGGGCAAACTTGGGAATCGTTTTTGCTTGTTGTAGCAAAAAAGGATAGCAAGGTGAGACGTAGGAGCAAAACCCCTTTAGCCAGACTCTGGTCTGGCAGTAAGTGCCATGAAGGGCACTGGGTCCTGGCACAGATGCTGCTTTTAGGACATCTGTCAAAATTGTCAAACACACGAACAATGCTCAATGTTTTTTTGCTGTTAATCACACTGCAAATATACAGCAAAAAAACTTCCACCCCAAAAGCAGGGTACACATCCCACACAGTACACGAGAGACCTTCCTCCCTAATAGAGAAGGATCCTCCTTCCTCAGCAGTAGATTAGAATCATAGAATCATAGAATAGTTTGGGTTGGAAGGGACCTTTAAAGGTCATCTAGTCCTGCTGTGGGCAGGGACATCTTCAACTAGATCAGGTTGCTCAGAGCCCCGTCCAACCTGACCTTGAATGTGTCCAGGGATGGGGCATCTACCGCCTCTCTGGGCAGCCTGTGCCGGGGTTTCACCACCATTTTACATTGTATTTGCTGTATGGAACTGCATTTGTCACTGTAGCATCTTTCTTGCAGGGCAGTGGAGTTGTCGAAAGAGGAAGCAACTCCCTTGGTCACAATCTGGAAAAATCTGGGGGAAAAAAAAATGTAGCAGAGCAGAGACCAGCTCTGACTTTTCCAGCTCCAGATCTATCTTTTCTCTCTTGCCATGCTTAAGGCACAGGCTGTGGTGCCCTGACACGCACATGAGGCATCTCACAGCTCTGGGGAGGGAGGAAGTCTAATGATTCCTCTGATAATCAGAGAGTAACACAGAGTTTAGGATGACAAAGAAAGGTAACTGTCTGAACATTTCCCTTTGGGTCTAATGTACTGGCGGTTAGCTAAATCCCTTGCTGCCACAGGGTCCCCTGGGACGCATGTCATGCTAGAGACCTCATCGCCCTCCACAAGCCCCTGAAAGGAGGTTGCAGCGAGGTGGGTGCTGGTCTCTTCTCCCAAGTAACAAGCGATAGGACAAGAGGAAATGGCCTCAAGTTGCGCCAAGGGAGGTTTAGACTGGACATTAGGAAAAACTTCTTTACTGAAAGAGTGGTCAGGCCTTGGAACAGGCTGCCCAGGGAAGTGGTGGAGTCACCATCCCTGGAAGTATTTAAAAGACGTGTAGATGAGGCGCTGAGGGACATGGTTTAGTGGGCATGGTGGGGTTGGGTTGATGGTTGGACTTGATGATCTTAGAGGTCTTTTCCAACCTTAATGATTCTATGATTCTATGATTCTAGTATGAAGCTTCAGAAATTGATACTGTGGTACATCACAGCTTCGCAAAGACCATTTACCTTTGGAAATTTACAGGGGCAATCAGGACCAAATTTGAGAATATTCATTAGGGGATGAAATAGGTGGGATTTGTTACTTGCCCTTCCAAAAGATGGCCCTCATTCCATCACCTTTTTTAGTTTTTTGCAATGTATTATTACAACAATTACTGCTGAAATTACGTTTGGAAGCTAACAAAAATTCTCAAGATGGACAACTTCTAAAGCACAGCTGTCTGCTATACCTCCTTCCTGTGCATGCATAGTGAAGACTAAATGGGAATAGTTTTGATCCGATCCTGTTCGTGCTGTTGAGACATATGTATGGGATGTGGCTTCACACAATGAAATCAGCACCATAAAATGCCACAGATTCTTGCTTCCTTTCCTCCTGTCTTTTCTTTATGTCAAGCTGAAATAATTACTGCCTTGAAGAGCAGACGTTTGAAGCTGAAGTCACTCTGCAGGTGGGACATCGCTCTCCAGACCATCACTCTCCAGTGATGTGCAGCAGGGAGCACCTCCCTGAAAGATAAACAGGGCTTGCAAGGTCAGACAGCAAATCGACAAGGGGCGGGGGGGGCAAGGAAAAGGGGGAAATACCTAGCGGGAACCTGTACCCTGCTGCAGTTTGCATACTCTGTATCATCCAACAGATTGTTAAAAACTGGAAAAACTGGCTTTGCTTTTTTTCTCCCCAGAAGTTCCTAAGCGTGCAGTTTAAGAACCTTCTTGAAAGCACGGTGTATGAGGAAGCTGTTGCCTCCTCCCGTCACTGCATCACTCACACCTTGACAGTCACCTCCTGCTTTTTTCTGGTGAGATTTTTCTTTATCTGCCCCTTGCAGAGTTGGTTGTGTTTTCTCCACCACTTGCAAGGTGCTCTGTGGCATGCAGGAATCCCTCAGAGCGTGCTGAGCAGGCCCCCGTGCAGCACAGCGCCGGAGCCCCCATGAAGCGTGCTGCCCGCGGTGCCCGTCCTGGCTGTGGGCATGGAACCAGCCGTGGCTGCCCTGGCAGCGGGGCAGCCCTTCCTGGGGGGTGAGCAGCGTGGGGCTGGTGCGAGGGCTTGGCCCGTTAGGCTCACCATGCTCAGCCATCCCGCCGGCGGGAGGGAGTGGAGGTTCGTGCTGTAAGGCTATATTAATGCAATCCTTCTTTACTTGTTTTCCAATTAGCCTAATTGAATTCGGATTGCTTAAAAGTGGGCACTAGAGACATTTATCTTGATGGGATGACGGCCTTGAGCTCCAGCGATCCTATTAACTATAAGAACCCAAATCCCAGGTAGGGTCCGTCCAGCAGTAGCTCCCACGTGACCTAACGCTTTAATCTGCTCCTCTTCCGTGCAGCGCACACACACAGAGACGTGTACGCATACATACACACGTGCATAGGTGCATGCGCATATGTACACATGCATTTGTGCACACATATGCACACAAGTGCATCCCCATACACACACTCCAGCACACATGCACACACGTGCAGTGGCAGCCTTAGGAGAAAGGTTGTTTAGCATAAGATGTTGGAGAAAGACCTTCGTTCCTTTTTCTTAAGAGTTGGGGCAGAGTCAGTGTGCTGCCTGTCTGCCCGCCCGCTCTGCTCCAGGCTCTCCCATGATGTGTCCCCAGGGCTAAGCATCTAGAGAGCTGCATGCCTGGTGACATGTACCCCATGTGGCCCTGCCACCTCCTACCCACGTGCCTCCGCAGGCCTGCAGCTGGTGTCTGAGGACAGGGACAGCCGGCGCTGGAGGGATGAGCCATGCAGGTGCTGGCGGGGCGCAGGGCGGTGAGGATCGGGCTGCTGCTGGGGGCAGGACAGATTTGCAGCTGTGCCCCGGCCATCACGCCGCCCTGCACGGGGGGGCTCGGGGGGATTTGGGGCAACGGTGCTGGCCCCCCACGGGGCCGGGACCCACTGTGCCCCGGCACTCCTGTGCACAGCCCGATGCCAGCCCCAAGGCGGGTGCAAGCCCTGGCCCCAGCACGCCCGGGAAACCCCGTCTGTGCCTGGGAGCTCAGGACAGAAAACAGCACCTCCTGTGATGTAGCCCAGCTCTGCCACTCCAGGCTGAGAGTTTTTAAGTCTCTGGCTCTAA
>NW_009189161.1:0-590 GCF_000690835.1 Fulmarus glacialis | reverse complement strand
CTGCGGAGAGTCCCACGCCGTGGATGGGAAGTGTCCCACGCCAGCCCGCAGCCACCTCCCAGCCCCACTCGCCTCTGCCAGCCCTGACATTTTTTTGGAATCTCATTAATCGCTTGTTTGGTGATTCTGACTGTACTTTCTTCTCTGACCCCTTAAACCATGAAAATGCTGATCCTATATGTGCTGACGAATTTAATTAGCTCCTTTAAACCACTAGATGCTTTCAGTAAGATTTTTCAGGATGTCCCTGAAATTCAAAGGTCGAAAGCCTTAGGCTTGTTTACTTTGGTGCTTTATAGATAAGACAATTCAGTCTGTAAATAGCAGAACAGCGTGGGGACACCTACCAGATTTACACAAGTACGGAGGGAAACGCGTTGATGCTCGCAACCCAAAGGCCAGTTATGCTGAGCTGGCAACTATTTTAACTGCTTTATGTAAAGACCTCCTAAAAGAGCCCGCTTGTCTTTCCGCATAAATAATTAAATTCTGTGGTGAAACCCTAGTTTCGCCAAGCGCCTGCTGTGGTGTCTCCGCAGCAGAGCTCACCCCTCCCGGGCGCTGCTCTCGAAGCTGCCGGCGGCCAGGCC
>NW_009189160.1:0-14012 GCF_000690835.1 Fulmarus glacialis | reverse complement strand
CACGTCCCGGGCCCAGCTCACCTTCCCCACCGTGGAGGGAGTGAGGTGCTGTGGTGGGGTTAAGCTCAGCTCACCCTGCTGCCCTGGGGCTCTGTACCCCCCAGAAATGCCAGACTATGAGCACCCCGGCTCCAAGGAGGCCTGGTACAGACACAGGCTGCCTGAAGTGCAGACAAGGTCTGCAGTCCCCTTGGCCTGTCCTG
The DNA here is from genome assembly GCF_000690835.1 of Fulmarus glacialis. Lineage (NCBI taxonomy): Eukaryota > Metazoa > Chordata > Aves > Procellariiformes > Procellariidae > Fulmarus > Fulmarus glacialis. The sequence continues at coordinate 13,809 of NW_009189160.1, read as the reverse complement.
GCTGGGCACAGGAGAGGGAGAGACAGATGGTACGGTTCAGCCCGCTGACATATCTTAGGTGCCTGTCAGGAATTTCAGAGTATAACCTTTGCTCTGGGTTTTTATTACTTGCCCCTTCTGACCAGGGGAGAGGGCGTGCTGCAACCTGCACGCGGCTCTGGGCTGGGTCTGCTCCTCTGGAGCTGGTGCCAAGGTCCCTGGCAGCTCGGGAGCTGGCACTGCTCAGCTGCTGAAGCACTTGACTGTCAGTTGCTCGGTGTTCCCATCTCCAGCTCCTCGTCTTCCTCCTCCGACCAGCTCAAGCTGTCATCCGAGTCCTCGCCCTGCACTGCCCCCGGCTCCTCTGTATTGGCAGCCTCCTTCTCCTGCTCGCCATGGGAGTGCAGCCTGCTTTGGGCGAGCTCCAGCCTGGCCCAGGAGCCAGGGCTGGCTTTACAAAGCGAGATCTCCACCTTGGTAGGGACCATGCTCACAAAGCTCTTCTCTATTTCAATGACCTAGAAAGAGGGAAAGGTGCAGTGAGCTGGGCAGGGGAGGGCAGGCTGCACACGCTCATCCTTCCCCTTACTGGCAGAGCCCTGCCAGAGAAGAGAGATCTACTCTCCTCGTGTGCCAGGAGACAGAGCAGGATGAAACCTGGGCTCCAGCTGAGCTTCACAGTGTTACGTCTAAGCAGCACCGCAGTGCTGGTACAGAGCTCAGGAGAGCTCAGCTAGCCGCAGCCACGTGCACGGCTGTACAGCCCTCTCCCCGTGCCCAGCAGCACGCTCTGCTGCGCACAGGCACAGGCGGTATGCACCAGAAATAAAGGCAAGAAATGCACATGCAAATTCCTGAGTCTCACGGCTCCTCCCCAGCCAGCAAGCAGCTCAGAAATCAGAGAGCGAGTCTCTCCCCTCACACCGCTGCCTGGCCGCAGGCACAGTAGGATTGCTGGGGGAAACAGGGACCTGCTGGGCCAAAGACCCTTTGGGGCAGCCTAGGACCAAACCCGGAACACCTACAGAGCCGGCAGTGACATCCAGCTCTGCTTTTAGTCCAGAGTCGATCAGTGCAGCCTCTGAAACAGCCCTCCTCACAACCCCTAAGGCATTTCCTAGCAGAGATGGCTATAAATGCCAGTACCTGGGCAACCTAGCTCCCAGATGATCCCAACAAAAGCAAGCCAGCGCTGTGGCAGCGTTTAAAAGAGAGTAGCTAGGGTGCTTCAGGTAGTGCAGAGCCATCAGATGGGCACCGAGCCCAGGCACAGTCCTGGCATGGCTCCCAGGGGTTGCTAACACTATAGGATCAATAGAGAAAAACCTAATTTCCCCATCAGCCTTTGCTGCTATAGAAAACTGGAGCTCTGGAAATAAATGGGTCCTCTCTGCTGCGACAGCCGTGGTGGACCTGTGTTCTCCACAAGGCTTCGAGAGCTGGCAATGAATCACACCAAGGGAGTGACTATGAAATGGCTGTTTGTTCCACAGATGTACCAGCCTGGGAAGAGACAGCATCCCAGGGGCCATAGTATTTCTATGCAATAAAACAGTCAAAGTCTGCCTCATGCTCCATGCACAGGCAGAACTGTGCAGAAATTGCAGCAACAACCATTTTGCTGCTTTTTCAAAAGTCTGAGAATCCTGACTACGCAGAGAGTAATTTTCCTTACTGGGAGCCTGTGTTTGGGGCTGCAAACGCTTCTCCCAGAGCACAGGCTGCCTTGCAGCATTGTAGCCGAGCCCTATGCAGACTGCTGGAATAGGGAAATCAAAGTAAACAGGATCTTACCCCCCAGAGATCCAGTTCTGCCTGGAAAGTCTTATTCCCTTCAAAGATGACGTGAACCTCAAGCTGAAAGATCAACAGAAAATTATCTGAGTGGGTAGCACAGCACTGCAAGAGCTTTTCCCCCAGCTGCCTTCCAGCATCATAACGTATCCCATGTCCTGGCTCCGGTGTAATGGCCACTGAGCCAGAGTGGCTGGGCAGATGCTGCTGCAGCAGCAAAGCCGCTGGGCTCCCAGCTCAGAGATGGCAGGTCAGCAGTGCCAACCCCAGCTGCAGCAACAGACCAAACAGGCCATCAAAGAGTGCCAGGCACCCGGCCGGCTCCTGGCTGTTGGCTAATCAAAATCAGGTGCCATGAAAGCATGCATCCCAAGCTGAGCTCTGCCAGCCCCACTCACCACAGTACGGTTGGCTTTCACGCTGCTGAGGATGGGCAGGGGGTTCTTGGCATATACCGTGACCACCACCTGGCTGCTGGTTTGATGCCAGTCCTGCCGGCACGTCACAGCCTTCTTGTCCTGCCAGGGAGATGAACCCATCATGGCATGGCATCTAGCCCAAGTACACCCCAAACGGAGGGGATGCCTGTGCCGGAGGATGCTCCTTTGCACGTCTCCTTTGCAGAGTGCCGGCTGAGGTAGGCATCAGCTAAGCAAAATCAAACACTGCCTTTCGTGCAGGTTTTTGAGGGGAGGTGGTTCATGTGAAGGTGGGCAGCCCCTGCCAGGCTGTCCCATGCAACATGGGACATCTGTGCTGTGCTTGGGATTATCGCTCCAGAAGGTCGTGTTAAGACCACAGACAACCCCCTTTTGTTCCAGAGTCACTCTGCTGTGCCCAAGCTCATAGGCGCTGTGCACAGTCAGGAAACTCGGTCTGGAGTGAAGTGCAGGGGTTGTTGCTGGACATGGATCATGCCACCATGCTAAATTTGGGACACAGGTGAGCCCCAACTAGCCATGTTTCACCTTTCTCACACAGGACCCCCACCTCGTCCATGCTACAGGCAGCTTTGGCCCCACCAGGCGTTTCTGAGCATCACCAGGAGACAGACACTCTGCAGCCCTCAGCATTGCCAGGCAAAGAAATGCCCCGGGAGGAATCCCAGCCCCAAACTCAGGTGACAATTAGCACAAAGCATCTGCATCACAACATCACAGTTCATTCACTGCAGCCTCCTTTATATCCACTATATCTTTTCTGTTCCAGGACAAAGAACAGACTGGGCTCAGAGGGCGTTGCTCAGAGAAACATGATGCACTTTCAGAGATATCCTGGGCTGCTTTGGTGCAACTTTCCCAGCTCAAGCCTGTTTCCAGCCAAGAGCTTTCCTGGGAAAACTTACATACACACACACAATATTGGGAATTGGGATCTTCTCCCCATTGCCCTGCCACAACACCATGTCGCTATGTAGATGAGGTCCCTCCTGGGAAGCAGTTGCAAAGGGAAAGCTTCATTAAAACCAAATTCAGTCATCTGTCAAAACTTTTGGGGTTTTTTTGCAGGGTTTTTCCCATGCTCAGCTGCCTGTCCCTATGCGGCAGCCTGCAGCGCTGGCTACACCGTGCCTGGGGCCAACTCCTGCCTCATTCAGCTTCCTATTGCACATCTGCCCATCGGGTGTGAGAGCTGACACATTTTGTGAATGCAGGAGCACCATTTTAAACAGCACATGAGTGAAGATTAGGCATTCAAACCCTGCACAGTCATCTGTCGGCAATTATGAAAATTAAGAGAATTAAATGCAGAAACCTGTGTGAATGCAGAGCAAGGGAAGGAGCACTCCTCAGGTGCCAGTAATGGCACTTTGCTCACACGAGTCAGCCCTGCCAAGAGCCCCTTACCCCCTTCCCTGTCCAGCAGTGCCGCCCGCTGCTGCAGCCTGGCTGCTCCAGGAAGGTACTGAAATCCGTAGTTTTGATTCCACAGCAGCTCCAGTACTTCATCCTGGGGAAAGCAGGGTGACCTGAGTGGGGAGCGCCCGCGGGAGCAGGACAGGGGACCACAGCAGGCTTCGGGGTGGTGGGGAAGCAGCGCTCAGAACCAGCAGCTTCCCCTGCCCACCTGTCACCCGGGGGGGTGTCACCCATGACTGCACCAGCTGTGCTGCTAAGGCCACACAACATTGCGATGTGGCACTTTCAGCCCTCAGCAGGGTTGGTTTGCTCCCCGGTAAAGGATTGTTTCTTACCCTTCATGAAAGACAGGAACGCCAGGATGGAAAGTACAAACCTCTGTGTTGCTCTCCAGGCCCTGATAGATCTGTGGAGTGAGAAGCAGAGGAAAGTTTTGGCTGTGCCTCTGGCACGGCACGGCATGATGCAGCCAGGCATCTCCCCATCAGTGCCCATCCCTGCATAGGGCACAGCACGATGCCCAACATCACCCTTTCACCGGGTCCAGCATCTGTGAGGACTTACTCTGGGACTATGCCCAGCTGGCAGCCCGGCACTGGTCCCTGCTCCCTGCTGGCAGGGCAGCGATCCCGGCCTTGCTGGGACCCCAGTTTCATCCCCAGCTGCGACCCTGGCAGCAGCCCTTCCGTATGCCCTCTCCCAAATACAGGCTGGTCCCAGCCCGGGACTGGGCAGCACTGGGACAGTGGACAAGTTTGGACACCACAGAAACTCGCTCCGAGGTGCAAGGCGCTGTTCGTCCATCCTGTCCCTTCCTCTCTTTCCTAGATCATGTCAGTCTCATGTCCTCATCCACCTCCCACCTTTTGCTCCCTGCTCACTCTGCTGCTTTCCAAGCATGCCGGCACATGCCTTGAGGCAGGCAGACAGTCCTACACAAGGCGGTCTTGGGGCAAGAAAGAAAGTGGGCTGTGCTGCATTAATTAAATGCAGGTGGCAATTATTCCACATGCATTTTACCTATATGCCCATATCCTAAATATGTGCTATATTTCATTGCAAGCAATTAGCAGCAGTGAAACACAAATGTACCACCAATCCAGGAATCTGGAAGCCTCTTGCCAGAACGTGGCTGGGAGCCACAGAGGCAGCCGCTGACGACACAGGGCCAGCCGCTCCAGGGATGGGATGAGCAGGAGCATACGGATCAAATGGGCACTGCCACCTCCCACCCACTTGGCACCGTGCCCCGCACCTGGTGGTAGCTGGGACACAAGCCCCCGTGCCGGACCTGTGATGCTCCTGGCCATGCGGCGCAGACCATGCAAAGATGGGACCCTGCCAGGTACTCACTGCCTTGCAGGCTGTGTTCTTGCAGGTGGTGCCAGCTCTCACCTGGGCAGCCGCCTCCCCTGTGAGAGCAACACAGCTTCACCCCGGGGCACGCACCACCCATGCCTGCCCCCAAACCCTCCCTGCAGCCCCACTGCCAGTTCCCCAACTTAGCAAGCACGGCCCCTGAACACAGCCCAATGCAATTGCCTCCAAGATGCAGCTCTGTGGGTTTGCAGGTGGCTGAGCACAGAGCACCCGCATCCTGAGCTGAATCTGCCATGCAAAACCGCACGCTGAAGTTGCCACGTGCAACCCCACTGCCATCCATCAGCTCTTCACTACCTGTACAACTGCCCTCAGGTGCCTCATCCTTGGAGGACAGGTTCAGTTTCTCCAGTGCCTGCTCCAGAGACCTGGATACTTTAATTGGCAGCAGTTGTCTTGGCTCATCAGAGCTGGGAAACAGCAGCAGTAAAGGCCAAGTGGGTTTTTTTTTCAATTTAAGTGTTGTTGCCTCTCCTGAGGAAGCAGCAGGGCAGGACATGCAGAAGAAGCGGCACAGCAGGGTGACACTGTTAGCTGAGCCCATCTCACCTTGGTCTTTCCCGCTGCATCTTCTCAGCTGATATTGGTCCTTGGATGGTGAGCTCCTCCACTGGCTTGGCCTTCGGCTCATCCGAAGGCTCCTCTTGGCTGAAAAGCTCAGGGGGCTTCTCCTTGCTGTGAAACCCCTTTGTGCATCCCTGAGCAGCAGAGGCAAGCCTGATGCCTGCTTTGCCCTCCCTAACCTGGCAGCTACTCCCAAACCCTGCAAGTTTCCATGCTCTGGTGGCTCTATGTCCTGCAGGAATGGGCTCTGACCCTGCACCAGGGCAGGGGCTGCATCCGCAGGGATTCCCATGGACAAGACAGTGTGGCAGCCTCACCGAGGCCATGGAAGACAGGTCTCAGCTCTGCTGCACCCCAGCCTGGCAGCTGAAGGGCAGCAAGAGTCTCCCCCATGTCCCTGGGCCTCTGCTGCCTCCTTCTCCCCGACAGGAATGCGGAGACATTCACAGCTGTGCTGGCACTTGGGACATTTGTGTTCATCCTGCAGGATCCTGGGGGATCCCAGCCCCTTCCAGCACCCTTCTCCGGGAGCACCTTCCCCACACTTTGGGAGCAGCACCCTTGCTTGCAAGCTCCTTGGAAGCAGATAGGAAATCCCCAGCTGGCAGGGTGAAGGGGGCAGCCCTGGCATGGGATGGGGATGAGACAGGGCAGGACAGGGCAGGGACAAGGAGGAGAGGACGGAGGAGCAGTGGGTGCATTTGGGCTAGCGGGTCACTCACCTTTATGGAGAGGAACTCGGAGAAGTCTGTTGTACGTTTCTTGCAACAAGACCAGCCCTAGGCACCAGAGATGACAAACTGGTCAGGTGTGGGCAATCCCAACAGTCCCTCCCTGCAGCTGCAGCCCTGGCTCCTGCCCCACTCACCTTCAGGGCATCGTGGAAGATGGGGATGCCCGGGTGATACAGGCAGGAATCTGAAAGGGAAAATCAGGCAGAACCTTTCAGGAGGAGCAATCCTGCCCACAAGCCACCCGTGATGCCCAGCATCTCCTGAGCCAGCTCCTGCCATGCAGGCTGCCTGCGCTGGGCTTGGCTTAGCCCTGCTTGGCAGCTCAGGCTGCAGCATAGCGGCCGAGGCCACAGACCAGGAAAGTGACATGCATTCCCGCTCACCCTGGTGCAAGGCAGATGAGCCCACTTACCCTTGGTGTTGTGCTCAGGATCGAACCTCTGCCCGCAGCCCTTGTTGTAGCACAGCGAAGCCATAGCTCAGGCGTATTTGTGGCGTCCTTCACTGTTTCCACAAAAATCTCATCAATCTCATCCCTGCCCGTGATCCCCCCCCGCTTCCCTGCAGTTTCCAGCCCAGGCACCGGGACGTGGCTTTGCCTATCTTTGGACGCAGCCGGAGGAGGTGGCTGGTAACTGGAGAGCATGCTAAAGATGGACATAGCAGCTTGGCAGCTGACGGGACCTGGCGCCCACGTTATCTCGAGAGGCATTTCTGTCCTGCCCCTGTGCCTGGCAGAGGGAATGGGCGCTGCAGGGTGGCTCCGCACTTGGGGTGGGCAGAGGACCTCCCAGTGCCTGCTGTCCCACCAGAGTCCGGCATGGAGGCATCAGCGCCACCCCAGTGCTCACACTTGTCTCAGGGCAACCTGCGACTCCTCTTGACCAACTGCTCTCAGTTTGTTTAGCATTTATAGAAGCACCTGAAAGTTTCCTGCAAAAGAAGGGAAGAGACTTCCCAGAGTCCCAGGGCAAAACCTGTGCTTATCTCCCCCAGCCCCAAAAGACACGACCATCTGCTAGACAGAGGCACCAGCAGACTAAAGCAGTGCATATGGCCAAGACATCCTTCGATGCAGGGTCTTGTGCAACCCAGGGATGAAATCTGTCCCCTGGAAGATCATTGTTGTCACAGAAGAAGAGGGCAAAATGTTACGTGGGCCCCCTGTACCCAGGAGAGGTTTGCTCTGACTCCCTGCTCCCATTCTGGGACCCAAAGGTTTTCCTCTACAAACAGGAAACCCTCCTGAGACCAAATGTTTTACTTAATTCCTACAGCATCTAAAACAAATAGTATTTTCTTTTTGTTCCTGTTTGCAGAGACAGCTGTTTCCTGGGTGCTACCCTGACCTGCTGGAGCACACAGCACCTGGAGATCGTTTCTGCTCAGGAACTGGGTTCAACATAAGCCCTTGGCACTATCACACAGTGCAAAGGGCAGGTCCTGTAGGCAGCAGCTGCCCAGGGAGTCTGCTCAGGAGGCGAACCCACAGGGTCCACCGTGGCTGATGTAACCCCATCCCTGTCCCACAATGTTTGTTTAACCTAGTTAATCCCCCTACAACAGCCTGCAGGATCTGCTGCACCCCAAGGGGATCTCCAAAGTCCAGAGTTAGGATTATCACACAGTGCAAAGGGCAGGTCCTGTAGGCAGCAGCTGCCCAGGGAGTCTGCTCAGGAGGCGAACCCACAGGGTCCACCGTGGCTGATGTAACCCCATCCCTGTCCCACAATGTTTGTTTAACCTAGTTAATCCCCCTACAACAGCCTGCAGGATCTGCTGCACCCCAAGGGGATCTCCAAAGTCCAGAGTTAGGATGAACCCTTGCCGAAATTCTGGAGTTCAGCATAGATGACTCCAGACTCATTTCACACTGCCCTGCTGCTCCACCTCCAGCTCAGTTCTGCCATTCCCACCTTGAGACGCCCCAGCCAGCAGCAACGTCGGGCTTTTCCTTGTCATCTCATTAGCAAGGAAGACAGTCCCGCTGGAAGGGAGGACATGTATTACCATCACCACCAGGACTCCTTATACCTGGGTAGCCTGTGTATAAACCCACATCCAACCGAAAAACTAGGTGGGAAACGTGAGGGCACTGGGGAACCATCACACCAGCATGAGCCACATGGCTTCAAGCTGATACCTCCTTTGAAGGACTGCAGTGCTTCAAGACACAAAAATGACCCAACGGTCCCAAAGATGGGTTAAAAAATGCTGCTGGCATCCAGAGCCTCTGCTTAGATGGGAGGGATCACTTGGGACCCAGGAAGCCGGGCAGAGCCCTGTAATGGCGGAATTTGCGGTCCCAGGGGCTGAGCAGAGCTATAGGGTTTCAGATCTCCTTGTCCTTTCCACGAGCCGTCAGCAAGGCTGCAGCTGTCGCCATCCCCATGCCAGTGAGAATCTGGAGCTCCCATTACCTTGCATGGCTTGGAGGAAACGCCAAGAGGATGCTGTGGCTGACCCACACAACAAGGCTCATCGCAGAGGGACCAGCAGGTAGCTGGGGGAGGCTGCAGCCAAGCAGAGCCCCCTCAGCGCCTGAGGAGCAGCAGCAGGCAGCTGAGAGCATGCAGTGGCACTGCTCTGCCCTTGCTCCTCTGCTGCACTGCTGCAAATGATGCAGGGAACGAGGTGGCCTGAAAGACAGAACCTGCTGGGAACATAGCACATGGGGTGTCCACAGCTCCCAGCCTAAGGGGAGGCTCCCCAGGGAGGACAAGGTGAGGGGGTGCAGCCTGGGAGACAGACACAAGATATCCACCATGAAACAGAGATGAGCTCCAGGGGAACCGCTTGGTCGGCCACCAGCAGACTCAAGGCCCTGCTAGAGCTGGTGCTTTAAAAATTAGGAAAAAGAGGAGATGAGGTTCAGGTGATGGCAAAGAGCGTGCTGGACTGCATATCCAGCAGTGTCTAGTTTGAAGCTGTGGCTTCTGGCAGTTGCATTTGGACTGCATTGCTGAGTCCGGCCCTCCTCCGGGGCAGAGCTCCAAGTAAAGCAGAAGTCACTGTGCGAGCCAGCTGAGCAGGGACAGTTGTGACCAACACCTTTGAAACAGCTTGCAAGGAATGGGCCAGTTGAGAATTAAAAATAAAGCCTGTTTGGTTTATGTGCACTTAATTTGATATATAACAGCACAAAAAGGAGGTAGAAAAAAAGGACCAAAAGATTGTCAAACCCAACTTAATGTGTTTGCCCTTGAATGATCAGGGTCAGTGTAAAACAGTCTCCCTGAGTCCTGGGGAGAACATGCTGGATGCCTCCGGGCAGAGAAGCCCAGCTCACCCCTGACCCTTCGGTCGTTTGGGATGCCCTGTGGAGCCTGGGGTAGCAGGAAGGGAGTGCATTTCTAAAGCATGGAGTAGTTCCTCCATACAAAAGGCTGGTTAGGAGAAGGAAAATCCCTGACATACATATTACTGCTATGTATGCTACACAAAGCTAGTAGGCAGGATTCATATTTTAGTTATTTGGGAAATAAAACCTTCCCCATAAGAATATGTGCTGAGCAATTCTACAGCAGTAGTTCTGCCCAGCTGCTCTTCTTCTGACAGCACTGCTCAGGGGTTACGTACCAGCTGCTGTCCAAGAGCTCTCCACTGATTGTACTCAACAGCTCAGAGAACAGGTTTGAAAAAGACCAGCAAAACCATCAGAAATGGGGATGTGGGGAATCTTCACCTCTCCATTCAAGAACACCGCCCTTCTGCAGCTTGGGTTACTACAGGGCTATTGCCCCAACAGTCTGGTCTCACTGAACAATTACACCTTCAAACTGCAATCAGCTGTCCATCTGATGGGGATTTTCTCCCTGTAGTTCAGGCAGTGTCTTGCTCCCAGAGATAATTTCATCTCCTCAGAGCTGAGGTGCTAGAGGAGCCCATTTACTCCGGTGCTCGCTCTGAAAATGCATACAATATTCCTCATCAAAAAGTGCACTTTGGTCCACAACAGGAACCAGTCCAAAAAGAAAAGAGTTCAGTCTACTCCTAAGGCTCAGTTTTCTTGTCATCAGCTGGCATCCATAATAAAAACCTACTGTCCAAAATAGCCTGAACTGGCAGGGAGTTTACGGCTTTTCCTGTGGAGAGTCCTGTTGCCTTAAAGCATGGTCACTATGAGCTCAGGTAGAGCCGAGTGGCCAGGCTGTAGTGAGGGAAAGCGTATCAATGGCAGTGTTTTGCCTGGCTGAGCTCCCTGCTTTCTTCCTCTGCTTTTGGGTGCCTCTGGCACTTGGGTGACTCACCAGGCAGACAAGCAGGTACCCCAGCAATGACCAACACAGAAGAGGGAATGATGGCTCCTTTCAGCAAGGCCACAGGAAACGACATCTTCCTTCTTTCAGCTCCCAAAGGCAGCTCACTGGAGAAGTAGTTTAGCATATTCCACCACTTGAGGCTTTCTATGATAAATGACAGCTTCTAATGAGATGCATTGTGCCAGAAAAAAAAGGAAATGTTTGTCTACTGCTTTGATGTGACAAAATTATCCACGTACCAGTTGGATTTTTCAGATTTATCTTTGATTCTTGAAATGTAGTCACTGTTGTTCAAGGGGAAGCTTAAAGCACAAGTTGTAATTTCTGAAGCCCACAAATGACAGGGGTTTAAAGCTAAGAGCAAAGTGATAAGAACCAGACTGCTAATCAGTCCTTGGTCTGATATGAACTGATACTGCATAAGTGCATTTTAAACAAGCTGATCAGATATGACAGCAAAAGGCAAGGGTGTCTCTTCATCGTAGTCAAAATACTGCATCAGTCTGCAACTGCATAATAGCCAGTGATCCGGAAAAGCACGCAGAGGAAAGCATTCCCTTCTGCACACTGGCACATCACAACAGTGCTTGTAGAGAGTCCAGCCTCTGGAGCTGCACTTGCTACCTTATCCAAGCAGTGCAAGCACCAACAGCAAAACCCAAAGTGCTTCAGCAGACTCCAGCATCTGGAAGTGCTCTGGAGTGAGGCAGCCTTGCTTACTCCTGTGCCCAACCTTAAATGCTTCTGCACTACAAGCAGTCCCTGGTGCCATTTCCTCCTGTGGCATGCCTCTAAGGTAATGGTTTGCTTTACAATTTCCTTACTAGGATCTCAGTAACAGGTTTTCAGTCTCCTCCTTTAAAGCCAATGAGAATAGTTACCTCTAGCATTCACACCAGAGTACAGTTTTAGTTTTCTTCCTTTGCTGTCACTGGATCTTCAATTTTCACCTCATACCCATCTTGTTAGATGGGCTTTGACTAAATCCCTCCTTCCCCATGATTTTCCACACCCTGTTACTATCCTTATCTTACTCTTGAATAGGATTGAGGCAGCAGCAGAGCACTGCTGAACATTTGAGCTCTGCTGTATCCCTAAAGTAGCAACTTCTCTTTTGACTGCTCACTAACAAGCAAGCCAGCTGAGCAGTGGGCAGCAGAATGAAAGACAATACAGACACCTGGGTGCAACTCCACAGTTTCTTCTCCTAATATTGCACACTTCGGAATTAAGCAATGTATTACACCCATGGCATTAGTGAATGTCTGCCAGCCATGTTCCAGACACAAGCCACAAGAAGAGATGCATCCTCTCCACAAGGCAACAGAAAAGCTAATCAGCATTCTCACCAGCTTACTTGAGATTTTGCAATATTTACCTATCCTAGCAAATGTGCCAGGTGAAAATCACCACCACGCTCTTCATACTCTACCTACAGGTAAGTCACAATCCCCCTGATAATCACCATTCAATACCGTATCATCTCAGCAAGCCAGCTACTAGTGCTGATGCTTTCAAATGTGGAAAACAAAACAAGCAAAAGAAACAAGAGCATCAGCTGCAGTCTCTCTTCAATACAGCTTCTTATCAATCATCCCATTCCAGGCTAAGTATAAGCCATCAAATGACAATAAAACCTCCAGAGTGATTATTTCATCTGTCCCTACTTACAGAGTACCTACAGGACCAAACCCTAATTTTTTAAGATTATTGCCTTGGTAACATTAGGCATCTGAAAATGTTTTCATCTTCCCTATTATTTCACAAGTCTAAGGCAGCTCCTTACACTCTTAGGCTGTAATTCTTTCTCCCTCCTTTTCCGACCTAAATTTCTTTCTAAGCTTCCCCCTCTGCTCCCCCCTCCCCAGTCTCAACCCAAGAGCTTCCTGTCCCTACAGATTCCCTCATGTATTACACTGTTGCCACTGACAGTTACAAGTCCTCTGCTTCCTGCCCCAGCACAGGAATTCAGAGCTCTGCAGGAAGGTTTGCAACCCAGCCGGAGGCAACTGCAACACAGGGCAGAGACAGACAACTTTGTACTGTCCAGATGAGACACAAATCAAACTCCACGCTCCCAGTGACACATGAACAAGTCTTGCATCCCACTTCTCTGCATCCACAACATAGACACATCCTAGGCACATCAGGAGCTCCCTTATTGTACTCTGAAATGCTGAAGTTGAAGGTCTCATTCCAACACAAAAATAAAACTCGTTCTGTGACAAGGAGAACTGTTAGAAAATTCTCACGGGTTGAACACCCTCTTTATAGAGCCATGCAAGAACAACTTTTGCACCATAATCTGAAGCTTGATTTACTTCAATCCGTACGTACACATTTTTATGCAAAAAACAGAAGAGACAACACACCAGATAAAAAAGGCTTAAAATCCACTTTAATAATGCATTCCTGTAACATTCCTCAGACAAACTCAAACTTGTTAGTGGGACAATTACAGCTTGTGTTCAAACAGTTTACACTAAATGAAAAAATCTTGTAGTACTCTACACAAAAGACAGGCAAGGTTAAGATTATACAAACATTTGTTTCAGTTAAATCTTCAGCATGAGATACAGTATCTTGTCCAATAGATTGTACTCTACTACCAGTAAAAATAAACAGCGATACAACACGTTATCAAAAAATCCATCCAAACAAGAGCCTCCCAGCCATTCAGGCTGCACATGACAGTCAACTACTTTAAAGAAACAGATGGTCCAGATAAAAAGAATAACTACAAGTTAGGAGGGGGAAAAAAAAAAAAAAGAAAGAAGAATGAACATAAAATCTCCCCCAATTCACTACATGACGGATCATTTGGAGCTATATAAATTTACAGAATCATGGGAGCTGCAAAGTACCCAGATGCTGCCCTAGTTCTCCAGAGCCTTCCCTGTGCTCTTAAGCAAGGTATACTACACTAAAAAAATGCCAAGACATACTGCAATTTTATCTAGTTTAGTCTCAGGACTCCAACTGCAAATAGGAAACCTGGAATGGTCAAGGCATTAGGGTCCTTGCCGGATTTCACCGTTACTGAACAACCATGGCAGCCTCCCAGAATCCATTTTTCACATTGAAATTATAGGAATGCACCACATGAAATTTTCTAAAACCTTTACCAGACTGCACTCCCCTTGTCCTAGAGTGGCTTTACCAAAACAGGCCCTAATTAACTGTTTTTAATATCCCCCCACTCCCCCCACCCCTGCCCCCACTCCGCCCCGAGATGAA
>NW_009189159.1:0-596 GCF_000690835.1 Fulmarus glacialis | reverse complement strand
TGTGCCACGCCATCGAGGTGTCCGTGATGGTATGGAGACATGTGCCACACCATCAAGGGGTCCGTGGTGGTATGGGGACACGTGCCATGCCATCGAGGTGTCCGTGGTGGTAGGGGGACACATGCCACACCACTGGGGTATGTGTGCGCATGCAGGGGACACGTGCCGTGCCATCGGGTGTCCATGGTTGTACAGGGACACGTGCCACGCCGTCACGTTGTACAAGCTCATGCAAAGGACACATGTGATGCCACCAGGTGTTCATGGTCGTATGGGGACATGTGCCATGCCACCAGGTGTGCGTGGTCATACGCGGGGGGACACATGCCGTGCCTTCGGGGTGTGCACGCTCGCACGGGGACACGTCCCATGCCATCAGTGCGTGCACACTGCCTTGGGGACACACGCTGCACCCCGGGCCGTGTGCTGCGCGGGGACACGTGCCATGCTGTCGGGGCGTGCCTGCTCGCCGTGCCACACCGACGGGGTGGCCGTGCCACCTCGGAGAGGCACCAGGACCGAGGCAGGACCTCAGTGTCACCTCTCCAGCCGGGTCATGCTGCAAAACCACGCTGGCCTTCACCACGGTGACGTCC
>NW_009189158.1:0-8713 GCF_000690835.1 Fulmarus glacialis | reverse complement strand
GCTGGGCTTTTGCCTTTCTAATTTCCAATTTACTTTAAAAGAAGATATTGAGCTAAGAGAATTGTCACAGAGGGTTTGTACCTGTACCGTGCTAGTACGTGGTAACTAGTAAAATCTTTCCCTGCTGACAAAATTTAATGCCCAGCTGGACCTTTTGGTATTATCGTCCTTCTATGTGCTCCTTAACTTTTTCATATTACAATAATGCCTACTGGCAGAAGATCAGTATCTCCAGAGGCTTATCATGTAATTAAAAAAGGCACAAGATGCCAGAAAAGCAGTTTTATTTGGTAAAAGGACAAAAATAACCCTGAATGGCTCATTCAGAGACATCCATGAGTTCTGCCAGAATCTGTGATCTGAGTATTTATCCCTGAATGTCTATGCCTGCAACTGGGAAGAATTTTCCTTCCTCAATCTTCTTAAGTATTAATGACAAATTTACTGGATTTAAGAGCGTTTGTGGTGTTACAACATTTTTCTGTCCCCATTGGGGATAGTAGAGCCTACTTGCCTCCAGCTGTCAAAGTAGTGGCATTAACCAAGTTCAAGTCACAGAAGTATTTGGTATTCCCAGTAAAGAAATTGTGTTGGTAGTGCCAAAATATTTTTTCAGTGTTTTGGAAATAAATGAGGACTAGTATAAGTTATAAAAAATAGAGTCCTAGAAGATTTCTGCCTAACTGAGGGCTCACTGAAATTAATAGAAATAAGGTAGGGGACAGACAGAAATCAGAATTAATTTTATTGATACTCATTAATTGCATGTATGAATTTTCTCCAACTCTGCATACATTGTGGCAAACTGTATGTAAGAAAGTGTTACTGGTAAAGAGGAAGATGACAAGAGACTTAAGGAAAGGGGAAGTTGGCATTAGAAGAATACAGGAATCTGGCTTGTTTAGCATGGCATAATGAAGGGAAAAAAAGCTTTCTCTCTACAGATACACCAAAAAAGTAAATAGAAGGAAGAAAAGCTGTTTAATTTGAAAGAAAAATGTGAGCACGACTTAAAAAATTAGTATGAACCATTCACGAATAAATTCAGATAGGAAATTAGAAGAAAGTAAAGAAAAACAGAAAGTCTTGCTTCAGGCTGCTTGCCCATTTAGGCAAGGAAGGAAAATTAGTGTGTTATGGATTTTGGGGATGAGTTCAGTGCAATATTTAAGCAGTATCGCATTCCATGCTTTAAAAATAATTCATTCTCTAATAGCACAACGTATAAATGTTGATTTTCTGTATTTGTATTGACTATGAATCTTTCTCTGATATTATTTATTTTCCTAATATCAAGTCATCAGCTTTAAAAGGATCATCTGTGCTGTCAGACACAGTTTAGTGTTTTGCATAAACCTCCAAATGGACCAAGCTCCTTTCTTCCCCAGTAGAGCTGAAAGTAAAGAAGCCAAAATAAAATACAAAGATACTGCTTTAAAAAAACAACCAAAAAAAATCCCTCTTGATTTTCAGCCAATTAATGATTCTGGAGGGTTTGGTTTTTGAAAACATTTGGAATTAGTAGTACTTACAGCAGCATAGAAGACTGTTTTGCATGACCTCCTGTCTTCACCTTTCTGAACACTGTGTGTAGTTTAGGTTGCGTTGCAAGGTAAAGTTAAGAAAGAGCTGAAATGTAACCAGATGATGGATGTACTAAATTATAAGAATGGCTTACACATATTGTTTCCTTTGCACATATCCTTCCACATATCTTAATAAGTGAAATGCATTCCCTACTCTGGGACTAAAATGCTAGCAGCGTGGTAACAGGAGGAAGACAGGAGAAGGAGGAGAGGGGTCAGTGTTAAAAATTGCCAGGGCCCTGAGGGCATCTGTCTGTGGGCATGGGTTGCCCAGACCAGCCCCACCTGGGGCCCCAGCCATGCACCTTCCACTCATGGGCCTGCGGGCTCCTTCTGGGCTGGCTGTGGGGGAGCAGCAAGGGCAGGGGGCTCTGCAAAGGAAGAGGAGCCAGGGGTAGAAGACAGGCCATGCCTGTGCCGACACAGGACCCAGAGCAGAAGAGTGGAGCAGGTCTGCTGACAGCAGCCAGGCTCAGCCCTGTGAGAGCCGGGCAAGTCCCTCCTGCCGAGGCATGTCTGAGGTCAAGCCGGGCAAATGTCAGCAGTAGCAGAGGGTCAAGGCTCGGAGAGGCTTACCTGCAGCCCAGCTCAGGCAAGGGCTGGGGCAAGGACCTGTGCTGAAGCATAGCTCCCGTGCTGAGGGTGTGTGAGTGGAGCCCTCGGATGAGACTGGTCTGGGCAGGTAAGGGTTACTGGTGCACCCAGGGCTCTGAGAAAAATTACCCCAGAGCTCTCAGATTTGCAGCACAGAGGCCTTTCTGGATGGAAGCATTAAAAGCCAATTGATATTCCAGTAGTATGTACTCCCTAGATCAGAGCCTACTGTGCTAATTAAAATAAAATCATGACTCCAAGGTGCTTGCAGTCTACATAAATGAGACAAGTGAACAATGGGTAAAAGGACGTTCACTGCCCCAGTTTGATTGAAAAGAGATGCAGAGAAGACCCTTTCTTACCCCGACACAGGTTAATGCCAGATACAGAACTGCATACCAGGTTTTTAACCTCTTATTTATGAGGCTGTCCTATTGCTGAAATTTCCAGTGAGTCTGATGCTCAGGCTTGCCCTCTGTGAGACACGGGAGCACAGAGCAGGAGAAGGGTAGTTCTTGGGCAGCATCTGCAGATTCTGCAGTCCAAGTAACAAGCATAAATCATTCCCATACCCCTACAATAGCTGAAAGATTTTGTTCTGTAACTGGAAGGTATTGTTTTGACTTTTTTTTTTTAACCTCTCCACATGAGAGACTTTTTTTTTTGTAAAAACAGAAGTGCTTTTGTTGTTTGTTTTGAAAGACAGCACTGTTGTACTTGCTCAGCCCACCCTACCTCAGCTGTGACTTGCAGTGTTAAGTTTTTCTGTTACGTTCTGGGGAAGCAGTGCAGACCTCCTGATCCCTAGCTGAGCGGTGGCAAGCGTGAACCAGGTTGATACTGGAACCAGTACAAGCCATCAGAAACTACCCGCACTGCTTGCGCGCTTTGGCTTTGTTGGTTCAGTGCCTGGGATTCTGGGCAGCCATAGTTTTCAGATAGCAGAAGTATGTGGCTACCTTAGCATTACCTTATTATCATGGTTAATTACTAATATGAATCTATGGCTGGCACATCTGCACAGCGACTTCCTGCACACACAAAAAAATGGGTATTAATTATGAAATAGGAGGGGAGTTTAGCATTTCTGCTCAGCTGCAGGTCTATAAATGTCTTTCGAATTCAACATGAATGGCTTTTTCCACTCAACAGGTTGAGTTTTAAAATTGTGTGTGCATCATTGGTATAAAATAGTCCTTTTGTCCCATTGTTAGAACGAAATAGAGTAATGGGACGGGTTTTTTCAGAGAACAATGACATGTCTGAAGAAAGCTGGTGCAAACTGAGGCAGATGAAGGAACACTATGTGCTTTTCTGCTGTTCAGGCCTTTTGTGTATTAGAGAGGAGGCTCAAGCCTAGGTCATGTGAAATGGCAATTTCTTTGTAGGCAACTTACTCTAAAGCTCTGGACAAGAAGGGGTCACAACTTCTGGTGCAGCCCTAGTGAAGTCAATAGCCATCTATTTTGTACTAGCTGCACACCAGACTGTAGAAGCTTAGTTAATTTTCATTGATTCTTCACTTTTTCTTCCTCAGAGGTAAGAGGTATTTGTTACGATTTAAGTCATATACTACAGTGATCAGTATCTTAAAATATGATTTATGTATAAACCATAATTCAGAAATGAGTAGGGGCTACACAGACGACTTGGGTTTAGAAGTAATTTACCCATTGTGTTTATAATGGCAAGAATAAATCTGTCGCCACCTAATTGCTTCATCCTATGTATGCCAGGATTTTTCTGACTTTGTATCTCATAAGACATCCCTGTTTCCATAAATAGAAATAATTTGCTTAAGTGCTTTCCTTCCAAATACTTTATTATTCAGCTCACTGTCTGTGTTGGTTTTCATGAGGTCTTAATCAGATATATCAGTCTCTCTCTGGATTACCTTTTTATTATTCCATATTTGTGCTTGTGTTACATGGGGTTTTTTTTTCCTCCCACAAGAATCCAGGGATCTTTTCTAGTTAAGGATTTTATTCTTTAACTTTCAGGTTTTGTCAAATGTTATTTCTCTGAAAAAGAAATACAAATTGCTATGTCTTCTGCAGCAGTGATGAGCACAGCCATTGGCAAACTGTATCCCTACTCCAAAAAGTGGAGTAAAGGATGAGGGTTGGGTTCACCTTTGGAGGATAGGGGTTATAATTCTATTCTAACTTTTCAGAGACAATGTTAAGAAAAGCTCAGAATGATGTTCTGAGTGAGGTGTAACATGTGCATCCCAAAAACACATCTCATTGCTAATCTCTTGCTAATCTTGTTCCTGTTGTAACTATTGAAATTAACATAAAGATAGGCAAAAAAAAAAAAAAAAAATCTCAGCTAGTATGTTGTGAAAGACAATTCTTTCAAACAGTGTTAGGGGTTAGGACTGGAAAACTAGGACACTGTTGAACTGGTTCATTCAGAGGGAAGAGTCACTTTTTATGTGTGATCCTCAAGTGGATCATGTGCAGGGCTGGCCCTGTAGACTGTGCTCAACAGGGAAATGGCTTAAAAAATGCTTGTGTGCTACACAGACAAACATTAATAACAAAAAAGAGAATGAAGAGGAGGGGAGAAGAAAAAAGAGGGGAAAGAACTTGGAAGAGACAGAGTGAGGAAGGGAAGGAAGGAGATGGAATGGTGGTTTCCAGTCAAGCTGCTGACATGTGCTGACCATCATTGCTCTCAACCAGAATTTTGTGGGAGATCTTAATTTCCGCTGTATCTTACAGAATTCAGCTTCTTTATGTGTCAAAGTAACATAGCTGTGCTAAGTGTCTATGGGAAAGATCCTTTATTTAGATGGTCTGCAGGTCTCCTGGTATTGACAGTGGAAGTTTAAGGTATTCATTTAGAAATATTCAGCCAATAAAGAGAATTGCCCTTTAATGTGGTTTTGTGCTACAATTGATTAACAACAGTTTGTTAGTTGCCCAGGGGGAATTGAGCACACTCTCAGGCTGTGGGTACATCAACCACCAGCTGCTTGGGCAGACTGATCAATACTCTCTTTGTGCTTCTTTGTACTATTCAACTGTCTGTTTTTTCCTCATCTCATTCATAGATTGTGAGTGCTTTGGGATCAGTTCTGTGTGATGAAGATCTAGTTTATGGCTGGGACTGCTATCTACCACAGTAATAGAATGAAAATGGCAATGATAACAATAATAATATGCATAGATCTGGAGAGGGATCATATGTATTAAATTTGTCTGCTGTTGCCTCTTGATTTCATGCTGTGACTAGGTCCATCTGTTCAAAATACAGCTATTGTATGGTGCTGTATTTTTTAAACCAAGGACCAAGCTGACAACTTTCAAACTCCTGCTTCATAATAAGGTGTCATATTATCCTCCTCCAGCTATTTCACACCTCTAGCTATTCCCTTCAGGCAGATTCTAAAATGAAGTTAGTGTGGGGGTCAGTAAAGATTATGCACAGTAAAGAAGCAATGAAAAATGTTTGAAAGAATGTTAACCAGCACTTTACACCTTTATTCCCAGAGGCAGTGGGGTGATCACATACAGTATGCATTTATACCAAATCAACACAAATCATTCATAATGGCCTGGGCATCATGTTGAGAAGAAGAATGGAAGATACATAACATACATAAAATTATAATAAACTATCATAATGTGGACAAAACTGAATCTATTAACCAAGACAGTCATTTTCACATACTCCAGTGAGCTGTTCCTCCACTCCTCACTCAGAGATAAATGTCAGAACACTAGAGAGCTGTCATGTGCAATTTGCCTTAGGTAGCCCATTGTATCTGCCATTGTCTCCCAATAGAAACATGTACTTCTGATGATATACATCTCTGGATCTGCAGAATATGCCAGCTGGTTCTCCATTATCAAGGTGACTGACATGGTAGAATAAGCAAATCCATCCTTTAAAGCCACCTTCATTAAAGAGTCCTGATTTCCATAGCGAACTCATTTAGGGCTTGTTATAAGATCTTGCAAGGTTTTCTGTAATCCTACAAATAATGTCCAGACCACGTCCTAGTAGACTTTTGCCATTCCTTCGCAAAGATGCTACTGTTCAATTTCTGATGTGCCACTAAGAGGCATGATTTTGAGAATCTGTGATAGTTAATATTTTACTTAACTATTTCTGCAACAGACTAAAACCTTTTTCTGTTGAGGATCCTGAATGCCATGTCACAGTGGGAGAGAACTGAGTTACTGGAAGATTAGATTTTCTAGGATAGGTAAAGCACTGCTCTCCTCTCTCCCTTCCTCCCCAATGTGGTGAATACTCTTCTAGTCACTAAACTGATTTATTTGCACAATCAGGAGAGAGAGCTACTCGACTTCCAGTGGCATGTTATCCAGAAAGCTCAACAGAGTGGCTGAATTTTGGCTAAGGGTGAAGTCAAGTTGATACATGTGATAAGCAGGGTTTTGTTGCTCTCAGGGTGTTATGCTTTAAGCCGGCAGGCAGCCAAACACCACACAGTCGCTTGCTCACTCTTACCCCACCCTCAGTGGGATGGGGGAGAGAATTAAAAAAAAGTAAATTTTGTGGATTGAGATAAAGACAGTTTAATAGAACAGAAAAGGAAGGGAATATAATAATAATAATAATAATGATAAAAGAATATACAAAATAAGTGATGCACAATGCAGTTGCTCACCACCTGCCAACCAATGCCCGTCCAGTTCCTGAGCAGTGGTCACCAGCCCCTGGCCAACTCCCCCAGTTTATACACTGAGCATGATGCCATATGGTATGGAATACCATCTTTGTCCAGTTTGGGTCATCTGCCCCCTTCCAGCTTCTTGTGCACCTGGCAAAGCACGGTAAGTTGAAAAATCCTTGACTGGTGTAAGCACTACTTAGCAACAACTAAAACATCAGTGTGTTGTCAACATTATTCTCACATTAAATCCAAACCATACCAGCTACAAGGAGGAAAATTAACTCTATCCCAGCCAAAACCAGGACACAGGGGTATTTGCTAAATACTTTACTCTGTTTTGGAACATCGTCAGTGAGATATAGGTGAAAATGGTTTGTTCTCCCAATCCGTAAATTTGAGAATCAACAAAGTTTTTCAAGCAAAACAACTCCAGAAGACCACCATTGCCACCACATCTTTTTGCCTTGGCATTTATTATTTCTATTAGGGTGCTTGATTTTTGTTTTCTTTTTTAAAGTTGTAGATCAGATATTTTGTCCCTCACATAATCATCAAGCCATTTTCTGCTATGTGTTCTGGAGGGAATGGAGGTTTTCAAATTTCATCCTATTCCTGTAGAAATTGCATTCTGAATATTTAATGATATTTTCTGTCAGAATTAAAATATGCTTAGAAAAGAAAGATGCAAGTTTAAAAAAATGTGGCTATTTCTTAGCAAAAAAAAAAAAAAAAAAAAAGGCAAAACATTCCTGACAAGCTCTAATTTTCCCATATTTAAACAGCTGCAATGAGCTTGTAGGTCAGGGGAAATCCTTTATTATTCCTTGAGAGCCATTGTAGTCCTACAGTCATAAAATTAAGGTTGGGTTTTTTTTAACTGATCTTATTTCAGCAGTCTTGTGAATCTCATCAGGTGTCATTGGAAGCCTAATTTATTAGTCAAAATAGCAAAGTGGATTTTGTTTATTTAACTATTTATTAGGCTCTGATTCATGTATTTAGAAGATTTAAATCTCATGGGGAGAAAACTGTCAAAATAGCATGTGAGGATTTGGCCTACTGACTCCCATTAACTTCAATAGGAGTCACGTAGCCAAAGCCACAAATCCCACTTTAGATATATAATGGAAAGAGATTAGCCTTAATCTGGGCAATGAACCTGAAACCATAAAAACGTCAAGTCTTTGAAAAGTTTTGAGGTAATATGCATACTTATAAGAAATTAGACAAAGGTAAGATGTTGGTGCAGTCTATTTCCTTGTGACAAAAATCTCTTTTTAGTGTTATCTTTCCTGTATCACTTAAAGCTTCCATTCCATAAGGCTGGTGGCTAAGTGGAGTTTCATAATCTCCTTTCAACAGCTGTCATGCGCAAATAGATACACAACTCTGTCTTCTGTTCATCCTGTTGACAAGCTGCAGCTAGACTGCATATCACAGCAGGTATTACAAGTAAGCAGCATGTTCATAGCTATATCTTACATCTTTAGAAAAAGGATTATGCAAGCTCTTAACTTCAATTATACTGCTTTTTTGTACATCAGAGCCTTGGTAAGGTCAGTAAGCAAACTACAAGACTGCGAGTATTTAATATGAGGGGAAAAAAAGTGAGATTGTGTCCTTCTCTTGACCCATTAGCCCACCTGACCCATCCTTTCCACTCTTGTATATAAACACCAAAATGAAATATGCTGTTTAATGGGGAAAAAAAAATCCAGATAATTAAAACATTTAGATGGGAAACTTTCAGGCAAGTTACAACAAGACATTTAGGATATTTTTAAGGTAATTTGAATCTTTTCTTCTACAGTTTTTACACTGGTATCTAAATTCCTCTAGGTCTCCTCCTTTCACTGACTGAATCATAGAATCATAGAATCATAGA